>NW_008668781.1:171527-198124 GCF_000695815.1 Acanthisitta chloris
TTTATTTTTTATTAAGGTGCTTAGAAATGAAATCCATGTTTCATATGCTTCATTACATATCTATTATACAGCTAGTTCTAAAGAGCAGCACATTGATAATATATTGTGCTAGTTGTAAATGATCTATCCATATGGAGCCAAGCTTTAGCACATTTCTAATGCTATTCCCGGGGTATAAATTACAGGAAAATATTTCTTACTTGAAAGAGGGAAATGCACTGAATGAATGCTGGTGAGGTATCCTACACAAAGGAGGACAAGAAGAGCCTTCTGCAAAAAAAATTGTCAAGGTCTGCAGCCTGGGTTTTGAGACACACAGCACCAGAGGATTTTGGCATGTGCGCTGCTCCCTGGAAGTGACAGATCCTGCAGTTTGGTGAAACCATCCATCCACCAAAATTCCCATTACACTCAATGAAGTGGTTGCCCAGGCAGGAATCTCATCTATAGGGAGGACTGCACCACCTGGAGTGCCATCAGACCTCGAGAAGTTTGGCTTAAGGAGCCTTGGAGGAGGTGGCCTGGCCAACCTTGCCACCCCCAAACCCTTTCACCAGGAGGGTTCACCCGCACCAAAAAGATTAGAGGTTCTCCATCCTCATTCACTGAAGTCCAGCCACTGCTGGAACTTGGAAGGTCCCACCTTCAGTCACACAGTTTTTTTACAGTTGCACAGCATTAAAATGGCCATTTTGAAATGGCTATGAAGTACAAACTTTGTTCATGCACCAAGTCTTCATTGTAGCCTGGTTTGAAGCAAAGTTGTCAGCAAAGATAAAATTACAAAGAAAAGGAAAATTCTTAAATGCTAGCACATGGGTCTGGGGTTCATCACATGCCAGAAATCTGGGCTTGCTGTTTGCAAATATAATTTACTCAAATAAGCAGCACTGAGAGCACTAAATTTTATATTAAGACAAAATTTAAAAGCTCCTCACATGCCAGGTTATCAAACACCTTCCAACAGCTCCCAAAAATGTCAAATTTAGAGATTCCTGCAGTGGTATCTATTGTTTAAAACCACAATTAAACCCACTGATGTTGTACAATATCAATGGGATGTCTTCACACATGTACTGCATACCATCAGGCCACCTCACTGAAGGTGATGCAGGAGGTATGACACCTGATTTTTTGCCCACATATTTCATATCTACTGTGCTAAATTTCAGCAATAAGGCACACAAAATCTAGGAGAGAAATCCCGTAACTCTTAGAAAGTTCAAGTCTCAAACAAAATAGATTTCTTAGTTTTACACAAAGCCATGGGGAGAGCATGAGGATGCTCTGATTCCACAAACTGGGCACCAACCACCAACACCCATGTGACAGGAACTCTCACTACCAGTTTCAAAAACAGGAGTGTAAAATTACAGTAAACTCAACATCCCCAGGTCTCCTAGAGGACTCCTGTTGGAGGGTAACCTTGCTACCCACTTCCTAGCACTGCTGTCTGTTGTCCCAGATTGCTGGGATATGTCTGGAAGGCCTCAGTTCAGTTTCACAGGTCTACAAAACAAGGGGGCAAAGGAGAAGACAGTACCAGGATGAAAGCTCAAAGTGTGCCATTTACTGTATTTGCAGGAGAAAAAAACCCATCCATTTTATGTCATCTTTCCCCAACACCCCTAAATCTGCATCCACACAGCCATCCTCTGTAGCCCCCCATGCTGGTGTCAGAGGAAAGGATCATGTGAAGCCAGATGAGCTCCATCTCTGCAACCAGAGTTGCAGGTGACAAGTTTCCAGAAAGAGTTAAAGGAGCGCAGGGCAGGGGGAGTGCGCGTGCTTGAACAGATTGTTGGTTTCAACAGACAGATTGGCCCTTGCTATAGAGTTTTTCTGTTTTGAATTTCCTCCATTATATTACAACCAAAAATAATAATATTAAAAATAATTATGATTTGTTATCTATTTGTAAGCCAGCAGGAAAACAAATCTTGATTCCCACCAACATGGAAGACAACCCCTTTAATTTACCTTTACCTTCCAATGGGAGGAAAAGGACCAGGATTTCGAAGATGATTTACATTTTTGAAGTAAGAAAGTGGCATACAGCATTTTGGATTGGGGTGGATTTTGAGGGGGAGAGGGGAGTTTTGGTTGATTTTGGTTTGGATTTGGGTTTTTTTACCCTTGGGTAAGTGGCCCAGGTCCAGTTAAACCCTACAAAGACCGTTTTCACATCTCCTGCACCTCAACGTCTTTTTAATCTCCCAGCCAGCCAGACATCAAGCACACACACATACACACCAGTTCCACCACAGCCAGTGCACATCTGAGGACAACACTGGGAATGAAACAAAAGGGCTGAGATGCTAAGGGATTTTTTTTCCAAGTCACTGACTATTCAGTCCAAGTCCAAACTCTGAGTTTTCATTGCACAAAGAACCTGCTAAAAAAAATAAATAAGTAAAATCCTGGTGGTTAGACATTTGGACACAAGAACTACTGCTAAAGCAGCAGAGATAAAGCTTTATCATTTCACCATATGGACACCAGACTTCAGAGACTCCAGCCCATCCTGCCATTTTTGTCACTCAGTTAGCAATCGATGGGGATCCTCCATTATACTGACCCTCACAATACACATCTCTTGCACAGACCCATCACCTCTGCCATGATCATTTGTCTACCACTACTCCATCTCCACAGCTTCTTCCCCAAACCCATAAGCTGAAATTAGACAGTTCACAACAAAGTAGACACCCCACTTCTCCTGCATTCCTGACAAATGCTCCCCATGCTGCTAGACCAGAGATAACTATATAATGCGTTGAGAACTATTTTAACAGTGGTTTATATGGACACAGAACAATCCGGGGGAAACACACCAGGATTCTTTAAGTGATCTCTCTTTCTTTCCCTTTCAGCTCCTTAGAAGTTAATGATTTAGCACTGCAATTTTCCAATAAGAACTCTCCTACAAAACAGTTAGGGTCAAAGTATCCTGCTTGCACCAGGCAGCCAAGCTCACCATGGATATTTAACCACTTTCCCCCAATCCACCCTGGAAAGAGGCAGTCAGCAACAATCTCCTGGAATACCTGTGTGTGCACTCAAACACTTGTATGCATGTGATAAATTTGGGTGTAGATACAGATTTCAACAGATACTAAGAGGACAGATAGATGCTAAAGGGAACACAGCATTCTGTAAATTGGTCCGAAGAACTGACAGAGCTGATCAGAGATACAAACAGTGATAACACAGTGGTCTGTTTTGGTAACCCTCTTTCATGCTGAATAACAGCAATATTTGTATTAGCTATCAAGAATGACCCTGTTACACACTGTGGCTCCTTTGCCATTCCAATACTTCCTCTTAAACTTGTCTAAAACTCTTGAATTTTGAGTAATTTTGCAGATATTTTCAACAAATTGAAATTATTTCACCGATTTCATCAACAAAAATATGACAATAGTGGGTTGTGAGTGGTCTTTGTCAGCCTGGATTTGTGAACCATCACCTCTAAATTCCAACACATGACTTGTGGACATCAGGAGGTATCAGTTATGAAATGTAAGTGTGATATTTTCTTCTTCTTAGCCAATCCAATATACAGTTTCCCATCAAAACTTAAGTCTTTTACTAGCTTTCATACCCAGACACATGAATGTGTTTTGCCATGAATGTTCAAGCAGAAAGCAATTCCCACCAAACCTTAACCATGCCCAACATCCAGGTATTGGCTAGAATGGCACCATTTTCCCCTTCAATGTCACCCCAGCAAAAGCCATATAAGAAGTTAACTGACAGGAACTTTTGGGCAGAACAATGTCACTGCATTTGGCAGCGTCTCCACTTCTAAACTGACTAGTTTGGCAAAAAAGTATTAAAATCAGATATTAAGTTTCATCCTAAATATTAAAAATTAAAACTAAGCCTTTTTAGCTATGGCATTGGTAGCTCTTTGTAATTAACCTAGCCTCCTCCCCAGAGAAACTTGGGTTTAATTTAATTTTTAAGGGGATGAGGAGCATTATTTATTGGTTTCTTTCAGGAAGGCTGTGGGCAAACACATCAGGAGCAGTGGAAGGAGTAGGAAATTTTATTTTGGGTTTTTTTCCCCCTTGTGTTGGTTTTTGGAGGTTGCAGGGTAGAAACAGGGATAACGGATAGAACATAATTTAAAAACAGAGATGGGGGATGCAAACCAAATGGGAAGATCCAGGCACCAAAAAAAAAAAAAAAAAGCAGAAGGAGCAGACTTTGAAGGATAAAAGTGATGCCAACAAATAGATTTCATCTGAGCTACATCATGCATAATAGCAAAGATGTTGAAACAGACTCAACCACATCCTGAGATGTTAGGGAATACATTAGTGTATAAGTTGCACACACACCATATATTCCTCTCTGCTGGGGACTGGATGTCATGGGCCAAACAATATGACCCCAAGCCTGGGTTATAAGGGCCCAGCAGCTCCAAAAATAGTCTACTTTAGGGATTAAACCACAGAAGGTGTAAAAGGCAAAATGTAAAGGCATGGTGTTTCGGCAGCTCATGCCATGGGCTCTGCGCTTTCCAAGACTGCAATCCTTGGTCCTGGCAGGAGTACTACAAACTCCATTTAAGAATGAGATGCTTGTTCTGCGCTGCTCTCCGACCAGGACTGAGAAGGGAACTACCAACAGTCCCAAAATGTATTTAATGCAGCACTGGGGAATGAACATGATACTTTCAACACTGCTATTTTGATATTTCCTTACAAATAGGTGCTTATACTTGCGACCTGCCAAAGGAGAACCGCTGAGGTTTCTTCACCTCTTGTGGAGTGAGATAAGAGCTGAGTCAACCAGATGTTTTGCTGGAAACCTCAATTTATTACTTAGGCAAAACCTTGCACAAGCCAACCACAATGCCCAGGATTTGTTAAAAGGGCCAGAGCAGGGATCTTCTTTGATTTGCAGGTTTTTATAGACAGCCCTCCTCATCCGACCATGATATTTATAGAAGACTTACATCCAGAGGACGAGCCAAATGGGAAAAAACAGGCTCCCTTTTTTTGCAGGTGCTATAATTGTGCCTGCAAGTGCTGCACCATTGACACTTCTAACTTCTCATTAGACTTACAAATCAAGTGCTGGGATGCCAACAGGGTTTTCCAGCCTGGAACAGCAGTTGTACTCACAGCATTTCATGCTCAGACCCATTGGGCTGGGCTCATGCTGAGAAGGCAAGAGGTCTGGGCAGGGATCACTGTGTAGCCAGAAGCTTTTAGAGGGTCAGAAATGTGTCTATGGCACTACATCACCTGCAATGGCCAACACAGAAGTCGGGGGCATCTAAATCCCCTTTCCTTTGGGGAATCCACAGCCCTACTACTATACAAGTTACATGATACCATCCCTGGCTCTGATATCTGATCATCCAGAGCTCCCACTTCACCCAGTGTCTGCCTGGGGCTCTACAGAGCTGGGCCCGGTGGCTTTAAAAAAAGGTTTCGAGCAATTCTTCCTCTGGAAGTGAAAATACCCAGAAATAGACTCTTAAAACTAACACAACTTACTCAGTGTAAATATTTTGTTTCCAAGGTCCAAGTCTGAAACATTCAACTTTATGCCATTTCCATTTTTATATATCTATATGTGTATATATATGCATATTTATAAGATATTCTATACTCTCAAGCATCCCACTTGACTGCCCAATCTCACTGTGATGCACAGCCACAGAATGGTTATCAATGTCATAAATAAATAAAAAAAAACATGGTGAAATCAAAAGGTCACTTGCATAACTGTCAGGGAAAGCAGCAGTGAAATTATTTACAGATAGAGGAATTATAATTCGGCAGCAAGGAATTCTTTTGGCAGTTAATAGAATTAATTCAATGCAGCCTATCACAGGTTTAAAGAAAGAGCCCTGAGTGAAAAACAACCCTTTGGGAAGACTGATTCAAGGCCATAAGCAACTTGAGACGGTGTTTAATGGCTAACCAAAACCTCTGGCTTCAGGAATGAGGCGGAGATGACAGCCCAGAGCCTGAGGATGCCCGTGCCACCTTCCAAGCCTCCCATCAGCAGCACCCAAGAGACGACGTGTACCACAAACCCCATCACATCACCCAGGCAGGATGCACCCACATAGCATCCCTGGCAAGGCTGTTTCTGGAATAATCCAGTTGTGAAGTCATTAAAAGGTGCACGTACAGCAGGAAAAAAATAGCGAGTGCTTTAAATACTAATAGTTTAATAGTTCTGTCGTTTCAACCCGTATCTTTAAGTGCGTAACAATATGTCATTTTATGCATGTCCTATAGTCAAATTAGAAACTCATGTGTGAGCACGAGCTTAAGTGGCATTTAAAAATAGCCCCCACTATTACTGCTAGCACATAATAAATTAATGATGGAGCATTTAGCTCTGCCTACAACCCCACAACCTTGTTTCTGAGTGAGTGGGACACAAGCTGCAAATAACACAGGCAAGTCCCCAGGGAGGGCAGGCTACAGAAATTGGGAGCCTGCCCCCAAAAACCCTACTTTGGCCAAAGACCTAAACTCAGGAGGTGAGGGAGGGAACCCCACCTGTATGCCCACCCTTCCTGAGCCTTCCTCCCATGCAGCGACACCCATCATCTTATTTTATTTGTGTTTCCCCCCCCCCCTTGCTTTCAGCTTTGAATGGCAATTAGGAAAAGGTTAACCGAGTGCCTTTCTCCCAGGAATCCTCTTCCTCCTTTCAAAATAACAGCGTTAGCAAAAGAAAATCCCAGATTAGGCTAACAGGTAGGAGCATGGTGCAGCCCTGGGAGATGCTGTTGGAAGTGGGGAGATTGGGAGAATCATCCCAGCGGGAGACTAATACTCATCATTCGGAGCTGCAGCTGAGGCCCATTTGAGTGACAGGCAGCCGGGAGCTGAAAGAGCCGCTCATATCCCACAACTGCTGGCATGCAGACTTGAAAGAGATTTATTTCAGGATAATTAGCTGGGAGTATTAAAGGTGGCAGGAAAGATCTGCAATTACTGTTTAGCAAACAGAATGGAGGCAAAAAAAAAAGGGGGGGCAAAAATGAAATTGAAAACCCCAAATATTTCTCCACTTGAAAGTTGTTAAATAATTGAAAAAGTTCAAAGCAACTTTATTGTATTCAAAGTAGGGAACTCAGGGGGAACACGGAGCTCCATCATATGCAATTAGCTGAGTCTTTTCCAAAACAGAGCTTTGCAAAGGTGATGTTCCCCATCTTATGTGGCAAACAGCAGCTGCCTCCACTTTTCTCCCTATTTTCACACCTCTTGGTTAGCACTAAAAGGTATACCATGAGAATATACATTTTCTGAGCTAAATGAAAATATAGGTGTGTATATATATATATATATATCTACATGATCAGCTATCAAAAGTTTTGATGTGAAATTTTAAGGTGATTTTTTTCTTGCTGCTCTTATCTAGAGCTGACAAATTTCCCTCTTTCCAGCAAGGATGTGTTTTACAGTTCATTTAAAGAGGTGGGTACTGCTGGTAGTAAAAAATGTCTTAAAAGAGAGGCATACCAAGATGAGGAAGAGACTAAATATATGGAGAATTATTGCAGTTTTCCATAGAATCATAGAATAGTTTGGGTTGGAAGGGACCTCAAAGATCATCGAGCTTCAATCCCCATGCCATGGGCAGGAATGGGGGTATGGAAATAGCAACACAGGTGCTGTCTGCATTTATTATGGTGGGGGGTCTGCTCCTTATAAAAAGGAAAAAAAGGGATTTTCCTTGTGGAAACCAGGCTGAATTCAAAACCTAACCAACACTTACAAATTACCATCTCCAGCCTGATTCAATATTTCCTTATATCATCCTGGGATAAGCTTTATTCAACTCCATCCACATCCCGTGGCAACCACTGGCATCACACATGAGCGCGTCTGTGCCAAATATAAATAAAGTTCACCCAACACACAGAGCCTCAAAGCATCCAAGATTTTCATCAGGCTTCAAGACTCATTGTTGCCGAGCCACACACTGCTCTTTCAAAACAAGGAGCCTTTTCTGCATTCTGCTCAATGATCTACAGTCCTCCAAAATCATCTATTTATTTATGCTCTATTCTGGGGTTTGCCCTCTACGATGAAAAAAACAACACTGCTTGAATTGTGTGGAAATACCAGGCTTGCCTAGCCCACTTTAGGGAGGTTAGATAAAGACTGGGAAAGCCAAAATGATTTTTAGTTGCCCAGCACCAGAACCACAGGAGAAGAAAAGGAAAAGCCAAATAAAGTGACAAGATGGGGCCTCACTACCAGATCAGTGCTTGCTATACACCACAGCACATTTGGGCTAAGAAAAAGGGCAAAATCAGAGCATCTTGGGTAAACCTGATCATTATTTACTTTCTGACTTTAAAAAAAAAAAAAAAAAAAAAGCCAAAAATAGCCAAAATCCACTTTGCTAAATACACCGATTTCCACATGACTTTCACAGGGAAAAGTTTTCAGCTCCAAGATGAAGATTCTGACCCAAAGAAACAAGGTAAAAAGTCATCCCAGAATAGCCAAAAGCGACTCATTGAGAGCATTCCCCTGGGCTGTGAGAAACCCAGTTTCTAGTCCCTGTTTTTCCCTGCCCGACACGGCCAAGGGCAGGCAGCTGCCGGCCCCACCGTGACTGGCAGGGAGCTGGGATGTCCTGCCTCTCCTCAAGCCCCATGTAAAACACATCTCACCTTTACGGAACTTCCATGGAAAGCTCTCCCAACTCTGTCTCCCCATCACACTCTAAGTCAAGAGCTTAAGGAAATTCACTTGAGTTTGGGATTTGTTAACCCACATCAGTGAAATGAACAACTTATCTATGTTCAAGATCTTCCCTTGGTGCTTACAGAAAGTCTCTAATCTCTGGAAAGCTGCTATAACCAGTGTTTGTATCTGATTTGTCTTTGGTGCTCTGGAAAGCAAAGCCCATATCATCCTTGCTCTCACCCCAGGCCGAGATCTCAGATCCAGCAGCTGTATCCTTCACTCCTTGTGCTGTTACCCCACAGGGGATCCAACCCAATTCAAATCTCCCACATCAAAGTCAAATCATGACCATCCCTCATCCATGTCATAGGCTATGTTACTCTCAGTATCCTCCTCGTAGAGAAAAAAAACAACCCGACCTAAAAAGTGACTATCTCTCCTTAGAGACACCAGGAGGCCTTTCCAGGTGAGGTCGGAGGAAATGCCTTGTATCTGCTTTCCCCCTCAAAGGAACACAAGCAAGGCAAGAGCACATCGCCCAGCACAAGTGCTAGGACCCCACCATCCCAAGTGGGAACACATGAAATGGACCCATGTCCCCACCACTCTCTCTCTCTGGCCTGGAAAATACCGGATGAATTTCTCTGCCTCCACTCCCCAGTATATATGTCAAAGGATGATACTTTTTCTTCCATTCTTGGGCAGTTTGATTATTTAATATTTGCAAAGAACTTCAAAGATGAAAATTGTTAAGAGTTATTATTATCAACATCAGTAGAATGACAGTGGCTTTATCTCATCTTTATAAACTTCCTGGGGAAAATTGGGAATGTAACCAAAACTGCCTCTGAACACAAGATGTGGAGAAGGTGTTGTGTCATTCAGAGTTAGACTCTTATCTCCAAAATAATGGGAATAATCAAAGATACGTGGTGGTGCTTCAAGGATATCCTGGCTTTTCACTTGGGAAGTCGCAGGACCACTTTGCTGGACTACAGTGGGCTGTGACACCCAAAGCAGCCCATGGCATCCAAAGCAGCCCAAGGCATTCCCCAGGGTGGGGAGATTTTCTGCACAACAGCTGGCATATAATAAAAAAGCAAGAAAATGAGGAGTGCTCCTTCACATGCTGCTCACCAGCACCCTCCACACTGGCAACACACACCAAAGGGTGAGGAAAGCCCACCTTACACTTTGGAAAGCACTTGTAATATTCATGTGGTCTTTGCCACTTAACATCAGCACACCCATTTTCCCAGCTTGGCCTGCAACCTGTTCACGTGTTAAACTACTTAGAAAGCACTTCCTTTTCGCTGACAGTCTTTGAAGTAAATGTAAAATATAAATATTTGATTTTTATGGGCAGAACCACAAGCACACTTCTTCTGGAATACTTTGAGTATTACACCAAAAACATAATACATTTTTAAATAGGCTTGAGGTTCTCACCATTGCTTTCCCAGCCTGAGGTTATCACTGCTCTCATCCACTGCCCAGCTTTCCATTTGGCCTAGTTTCCTGCACCAAATAGGAAATTATCAGTCTTTGCCCATTTCACCATGTTAGAGCTCACATTTAAGAAGTACCTCAGCTGAAGGTGTTATTAAAACACACATAGAAGAACACCTCCATGCAAGAGCAGAGAAACACACTTTCTTTCATGAGGTGACAATGGCTATAAACACAAATCACACTGTTTTTGTTATACAAACTATTAAGAAGAGACAGAAACACAACACACCATAGATTTCTGGGCTCTGCTTAGTCTATCAGACTGCAAATATCTTTCTTTTAAATACTTTCCAATGCCTTAAGCCTCCAGAAAAGGATCTTCTCCTCCTCCTCTGCTCAGTTTTGCTCACCTATGCAGTGCCATCCTCTTCATGCTGTATTGACAAAACAACTATTTTTCAGAGTCCCAAGTATTTCCTTAGTTCTCCAAGTGGATGAAGACACAATCATTAATCTGGGCATCATATTTTAAAACTGCACCCACTTGCTATAGTAAATTCATGGATGCTTTTTGATATGATAGATAATATCATTATTATAGATAATATTCTTATAATAGATAGTATTTCTAAGGCAGAGCCCCTGGCCAGAAAAAACAGCAAAGCCATTTTTGCTCAGGAGTTCAAATGTTTGGGATTACAGGTCATGTGACAAACATCTCACCCTGCTGGGACACATTTGCTGTGTGCCACAGGACCACTCATCCTAACAGGTTTCCAGCTAAGACAGAACTCTTTTCCACTTAGAGGCTGGCCCTAGGATTGGGGATGAGCGTGATGATAGAATCACAGAAAGTTTTGGGTTGGAAGAGACCTAAAGACCATCTAAGTCCAACCCCTCTGCCATGGCAGGGTTATATGTATATATGCATATATATGGCATATGTAACCCACAAAACTTGTACGGGATCATTTTTTAACTAGATAAAGAGTGAAGAAGAGACAAATATAAAAAAGTAGACTATATTAAGAAAAGTTTATATCACCTGCCTCTTTAAAGATGTATACTTTGATTTTCTCATATTGTTTATGTCTATATATATGGGAAGAAATATATATGTACATATATATATATACCTACATATGAGAGGCAGATAATTTTTGAGATGAGGACTCATTTCCCAGTGAATCCAGACAATATTTACAAAGAACTGGTGTAATCCTTACTCAGATGACCAAGAACTTACTCGGGAAAGAGAATAAAGGGGGCTTTTTAGGAAGTTAAATAACTGCCCCCATGACTGCACACCAGGCTCAGGCTTGCTCCCAGCCATTGCTCAGGCACACTGTTCTTCAGTGGGAGTTGTCACTCCAGTACTAATAAAATGTGATGATCTAATTGTATTAGCAATTTCCCATCATGTTATATTAATATGCATCATATGAGTATCCATTTTCACTAATGTGACATGAAAGGCAGTAATTTGATTACTTTTCCCTATGATTATGGGGTGGGAGCTTGGCCTTCTGGATGGGCCATACTCCAGGCAGCCAGAGCATTGAGCTCCTGGTCCTGTCTCCATCCCCAGCAACCTGTATCACCTTGAGGAGGTCACCCCACCTTTGGGTACCTCAGTGCCATAGCTGCTAAGTACACAGTCCACAAAGTTTTGGGTAAAAAGCAGATGTTGGATAATGGGAAGGATGGGATGGAGCAGTTGCCATCTATTATGGTGTTTTCATCTATTTTCATATTTTCCAAAACCCCTAACCATCATCTCCATTAAAATGGATGGAAACTTTCATAAAGGGAAAGTCTCATCTACTGCAGGTACCTTAGCCCTGACAATGAACATCAGTGATGTTTTCCATGCTCATACATTATGCCTTCTATAATACTTCTTCCCTCTTTTGTGAACAAGCCTTTTGGAGCCCTTCTGCTACCACATTCCTTCTGCTGTAGTTCTTAAAGAGGCAAAACCAAATGCTTATAATGCAGAAGCTGTTCATGTAATTGTACACTTTGAGGATGGTGAAGTTATTCTGCAGATTCAACTTCAATTCCAAGCTCAGGGTTTGTTTTCTTGCAGCCTTGAGCAAATACTACACTACCAATGTGCTACAATTATAAAATGGGAATACTATATTTTTTTATTCTTCTCATGCTTTGCACAGTTTTTGTAGCAGAAATCATGTCTTATGTGGCTATTTGCTGCCACTGAAGTAACCTTAGCAGGTCCATGCCATAAACAAACAAACGAGCATCCCCTCCCCACCTGCAGCCTTCAGAATACACACTACAAACTCATGATGCAGCCACTGTTTCTCTTCATAATTAAAGAGCTGATGACACTAGAAATATTTTCGCAGGACCACTCACCAGAACAGGTAAAGAGGAGTTGGCCACAGAGAAGGTAAGATGCACCCCAATCCCGAGTAGCCTCAAAGCAGCAAAAAACTACTTCATCTGGCAACACACCCTCTCCACAGCAAGGACTTGTGTTAAATCATGCAAGTTTGGATAGTCCCACAAGGCTGATTTGCTTCCCTGCCCAGAAGGATAGTCAAAACTCATCCAGCAGCTCTGCTTGCTGTAGAACAATAAACCATGGGAGTGCACCATAAATCCCAGTAATGTGCTTGGAGGAAGGCAGCCGCTCTGAGGTCAGAGTCGGAGCTTCTTGGGAATTTTCAGACAAAAGATTTTTCATCAGAAATTGCTGAGTCACCGAAACTGAGGCTTTTCCATACAACAAACCAATCTTGCTGAAGCTTTCATTAGGGAAGATCTCCCTGTCCCTGGACAGAATTAATGACCACAAGAAGAGAGGCAGAATCCTCCTCCGAAATGGCCTGCAGCTTTCACCTGGACCAGGAGGGACAAGTGTCAGCACGATCCTACACATCCCATTGGCCCACACACACCACAATAAGGCTGTCCCATGCCTCCCCAGCAGGAGCAGCTGCACCTTCCCCTAAGAAAGTAAATACCTATTTACACAGCCTTCCCTCTGGTGGCAGTGCTTGTCCCCACTAGGTGTTTCATTACTGATGCCAAGGAAAATGGACCCAAGGGGACAATGTCCACCTCTAGCCGTAAAGCTTGCCACTCCCATCACTCTGCCCCCCTCCAGCCCTTTTGTCCCCTTTAGCCCCCTAAGACGCAAGCTGGAGGCATGGCTGTAAATCCTGCAGTGCTCCAGGTCCCCAGGGATGTGGCACACTGCAGGAGGGGATGTGGGCCTCTGGCAGGCCAGATATATGAGCCAGGGAGACAGAGAGGGGAACCAATTTATTTCTCCCCATCATGTTTCAAACTTCGCCCAAACCAAAACTCCCTCAGAGTACAGAAAAGTCTGCTTTGAGCCTCTGTAATGCGGGACAAGGAATATTCAAGTCTGGAAGCAGCCCCACAAGGCAGCACAGCAGTCAAGCACTCATTCCCTGGGGCATCCCTGCCAGTCTCAGATGTTCAACAATGCCACCACACCTGAACCAGCAGCTATGCAAGGGGTTAACAGCCTGGCCTCCCCAACCAGTGATGGTTATTTTTAATGTATTGGGAGAAAGAATCTGGACCTCCACTATTTTCATTAGTTTCCCTCTTCAATTCTCAGCAGAAATGATCCCAAAACAAAACCAGCTGGTCTCAAATACCTGCTAACACACCCTGATGGACACATCCCCTGCATATGGTGCCCAGGTCAGGGCTATGGGTCATGATTCCTCCCATACTTCTTTTCATGGGTAAAAAGCAGAAAGCCCTGAATGACCCAGGATGTCCCTGAACACTCCTGGTATGCTCAGGCACAGAAAGTACCACGTGTCCCAGGATGCTGTCTCCTCACAGGAGATTTACAGCCCAATTTGCACTCCAGCATCTTGAGTGGATGATGGAAAGAAGCTTGGTGAGGGTAAAAGCGATCGGATGAATTCTGCAAGTCTTTTGGAAGGACTAGATAAAAACAGCAAAGAGAAGAACAAGTAAAAAGCTTCACTGGATACTTTTTCTATGAAGCCCAGTGCATTTCCAGGTGTAGTGCAAAGCCAACACCACAATACCCAAGTCAGTATCTGCACCGTTTCCAAGTCTTTGCATTCGCAACCGCAACCAAGCAGAAAGCCACTGTATCAATACAGAAACAGGCCAATTTGATTAAAACTGTTTTCCCTGCCTTTTTCCTTTGAAAAAAATCCAAGCCCCACCAGCAATGGATGCATGAAGGTCAGTCATCAAGCACAGGTGGGTTCCAGCTCTGAGCACCTTTCTGTGCCCAAAGCAGTGGGGAAAGCAGCGGCAGAGCTGAGAGTCTCTTCCGGCTCCCACTGGGCTATCAGTTGCTGCTGGAATAAATCAAAATCAGTTATGGGAAATGTAAAATTATCATTTGGAAATCACTCTCTCTGAATAATTCAGTCATTGACTTTCACATCAAACAACCATTCCAGCCACCCACACACACAGTTCAGTCTCCTACTTAGTTTTAAACTCTCTTTAATTATCAGCATTAACCTATTGCATCACTATTTCATCCTTATTTCATGCTGGGGGAGGGGTCAGCAGTTTGATAAAGCACAATGAACTGGAAGACTTTGAGCTGTCCTTCTGCTCAGCTTTGTGGGGCTGCCTCTGCCCCAAGTCACAGCAAGGACACCCAAGCCACAAGTGCAACTCTAGCATCTCTCAGAACCTTTGAACAGGGAGAGCCGCATAAAAATCGTAGAATGGTTTGGGTTGGAAGGGACCATAAAGACCATGGGAAAGGACCCCTTCCACTAGACCAGGCTCAGAGCCTCATCCAACCTGGCCTTGAACACTTCCAGAGGTGGGGCAGCACACTTGTCCCCAGTCCCATCACTGTGCAGCATGGCAGGAGACAGTTATTTCCACATCTCCTCCAGCCTTAAATATCTTCTACAAATAACACAAGCCGCTCCTCATATCTGCTTGGCATCCCAGGATGCCCAAACATCCCTTTTAGCCTGTTTTTCACAGGAAGGCTCTCACTAAGCAGCAAACCAGACTAGGCATGTACACACCTTCTCTCAGGGTGTTAATCACATCCAGCAAGCAGGACCCCACCATGTACCAGCCTTGATTAGCATCCCCCTCTAACTCCTCAAACCAGCCACAAGTTTAAAGACTAAATCCAGAGCAAAAGTTTATCCCCTTTTCTTTAATGTTCCTTATTCTCCCTGCACTTCAACAACATGTTTGAGTTAGTTTCACATTTTATTTGTCTACTGAGCTCCCAAAGTTGGGAAAATTAGTATTGTGCATGTGGTTTGATTTAATTAGTAATGGGGAAAATAGGTCTGGTGTGTTTCATGGAGGCTTGGGGAAATTGTCAATTAGCATTGTGTTAATTGGTGTCTGCTGTCCTTGCTTTTTAGTTTTTAACCCCTTTTACCTTGTTCCCACTTTTCGTATGTAAAAATCTGGCTGCTTATTATTCTTTAAGTAAAGGATTAATTGCTTGAATTCCTGCCTGTGCCGGGTGTCCTTTTTCCCCCTTCGTGTGGTGGGATTTGTGTGTGTCCTCCAGGCACTGGTTTTGGACACTGGGATGGAGTTATCCCCCTGACCCACTGTCACCCTGCCCGGGGCCAGGGTCTCTCCCCTTCCACCAGCACCAACCCATTTGCTCCAAGCCCAGCTTTACCTCCCAGAGCTTGCTTGCCTTTTCCTTCTCTCCCCTGTGCCATTAATCACTCACTCTGACAAGCACCAAAATCCCTACAGTTTAGCAAACAAAAGTTTGAATCAAGGAAAGATGAGTGAAAAAGAGGGAGTTTGCCACAAAATTAAAAATGTAAACCTCGACACTTGAATCACCAGCCAAGGAAAGGGAAGGATATTCCCTTTCAAAGCTCATGCTGTGCTCTTTAATTTGCCATGTTGGATGTCCAGCAATAAACCAGAGGTTTGCATCTCTGCCTGATGGGAATAATTAATTAATTGTTAATTGTTATTAATAACTGAGGTCCTGATCTTGCAAGCAGACACACATACACTTAGCTTTAGGACATCCATACATGTGATGGTAAGGCACTTCCAATCACTTCCAAGAGTGATCCTCCCAGAGCCTGAGAACGTTTTAAACACATACATTTTCCTATCCCATGCAGAGCATCCCAGCAGAGGAGTATCCCAGAGGAGAACAGGATTTGTGAAGGCACAAACCAGTGCCAAACCAGTGCCAAGCACATTTTGGCAGCTTGGCTGGAGCCTCCCCATTCATGTACAATTTTGGGTGTTCAGACAGGCCTGATCCCTGTAGTCAGCTCCTCAGGCCTGGCTTGGGAAGAGGCACCCCTGATGCCCAAGGATCTCCTGAGCACAACGGGGACTGCTTATGTGCCAGCTTGGCAGGGAGCCAGGAAGAGTGAGTGGATCTCAAAATTATTCAGAGCACAACTAAAATATGTGTTTCAAAGCAGACATATTTGTATGGAAAACCACAGAGGAAAACTACTCTTCCTGTCCTTGGTTTGGAGAGGAGGGCCATGTGGTTGTGGAATAGCCAGGTTAAGCTAGCTCAGCTGACTCAAAATCCACCTGATGTTCCAAAGTCTTAGGCTTCATGTTTTCTTCCCAGTGATTTCCATCCGGCCCTGCTCCTAGAGGCCAGGCAGACATGAAGAAGGTGATTCAGTCTTGGAGTAGGTAGTTGGGATCTGATGATGCCCACACCAGTGAAAGATGCCGTTTTCCAGAGAGCTTTGCTGCCAACCAGAACGATCCACCTGAGGAATGAAATAGGGGAATAGAAGGAGTCAGCTCTGTATTTGGGGGGTGGGGGTGGGTAAATGCAACAAACCCATGAGAAGGTTACAGAGGTTTTAAATTATATTTGCATAGAATTAGAAAGTAATAATTAAAGTAGTGAATCATCTGAAAGGCACTACACTAATACTGCCTTCACAATAATTATCTCACCAGAATTTCAGAGGCTGAATTATTTTCTATTGGATTTACAATTAATTTTGTAAAAATAACAAATCCTCCCTAAGAGAGACCATGGTACTCTAATGATAGCACTTGAAAGTGCCATGCAGGCATTAACCAGCTGATCTTCCTAACACTACTGTAAGGTAGGAAAGCACTATTTTCTCCAGTTGGGAAGTGTATAGTCATGAGACTCAAGCTCTGCTTTTAACCAAACCTGAGCAAACTTGTCCCAATCATCTCAGGTTTATTAATCACCTGGAGTATTCAGGACACATGAATTTTATCTAATGTCTTTTTCAAAACCATATGAAGTCCTTGGCAAAGCAAGAACTAGCATTTCTCTAAGAGCAGTGGCCATCAGTCCACTCCAATCTTTGGGTGCACTTACCACAGCATCCAGGAACAACTGCTGTCAGTTGTCCATCTCCAACAGCAGGTTGGGAAACAAGTCTTACTCAGAAACACACTTCATGGGGAAGGGAGGATGACCACAGAGAACACACAGACAGGAGAATGAACCCAGCTTGTTACAGGTTTCTCTCAAACAGATCTTCAAACAAAAGAAGAGTCTTTCTTCCTACTGTCTCAGAATAACACATCCCAAATGAAAGCATCCCCCTCTGAGCCAGCACACAGGACTGCAGCTGTTGGGGAGAACCTCTGGTGATACCCGGAATGTCCTGCACTCTCAAAGCGTTGCCCCTTCAGTTATTCTCGGGTAATGGCAGTGGTTTAGAAAGCTGAGCTGTTAGAGGGGATCACGGATGTGCTCAGATATGTATTAATTAGAATTCCTGCACAGTTTTCTTCTGTTAATTATAGCTTAATTTGATTGCTTAATAGCTCTGGTTTTCGTAATGTTTAGCACCTGTTGTAAATTGCACAAGATAAATTGTCTTCTCCCATCTATGCTGTTTACTCCTAAAATTTTTCATTTCCCTTTCAGCTCCGAGCTTTAGATTTGAGCAGTCGGCTTTTCTCGTCTTTGGCCTTTTCACCAAAGAAATATCTTTTGGTTTAGTTTTTTTGTTTCCTTTTTTTTTTTCAGTGGGATATTTAGCCTCTGAAGGGGTTTCTGTTAAATACTTTCCCAAAAGCTATTATTTAAAAAAATAATAATGCGTAAAGAGGAATATCCACATACTGTGGAGCATGAAAATGTTGACCTGTGGTATTATACAGATTTCACTTGTAGGTCATCCTTCTTCCCCGTTATTGTTTCCTTCTCCCCTTCCAAGATGAGGGTGGGGGGTGTGTTCATCCTTCTCTTCTAGGATTATTAGACAGAAGTGGAGGCCCTGCATCATTAATTGATTTCTTCATACATTGTACTATGATACAATTTTTCAAGGCTGTGCATAATTGTGTTCCCTGTGCCACTGCTCTATGTTCTGTCCTTGTCATATTGTCATTGAAGGCTGATTCCACCCTCTGTAATTGGAGATGTTCTACTTTTGGACAAAGGTGTGGGGGCAGCTCAGGGGAACAGCGCTGACATTTACTTCATCAATTTATTTTTATTGTTCCTACATTTATTGCAGCTATAACAGCCCTTTAATAGTTATATCTCCTCCCTGTAGGGTATTCTGGTATTTGAAATTTTTTTAACTCATTTGTTCTCCTAGATAACAGTAAAGTGCATTTCACACTAACCTTTAGGTTTCAATCTTCTCTCTTTCTTTGGCTCTGAAGCAGTTGCAGCTTTAAACTTTTACTGCATTGCTAGTCTAAAGGCCACCACCACCAAGTCCATTCTAGGACTGGAGTAACCACAAATTAGTGGTCCTGAAAATTTCAGGGAGGCAAGTCCTAAACCCTGAGTGCTGCTATTACCATAATTCAAACTTGGCCATCCTTTTAATAGTGGGGGAGAAAAATACAGTAAATACTAGCACTGAGTCTCCTTTTACAGTCTCCGGTCAAACAAGGGGTGATAATTGCATCTTTATGACTGGCAATGTAACTGACTCTGCCACCTCCAAGCTCATGCCCTTCAGTACCTGCAGAAGCAGTAAACGAGTTCAATGTTTAGACAAAACTGTGCCTCCATGCACAGGTTTCCCTGTGTCCCCTTCCCAGGCAGACCTTTTCCTCTCTTTTCAGTTTTATCGCACTTGTTGGCATTTTTGTGTAGTAGTACTACTACTAGTAGTGCTGTCCAGAGCATCAACAGTGTGACCACCTACAGGATTGTTCCTGGATCTGCCTTTCTGTGAAGGGTCTGAGCCAGATGTCCCCTCCCCAGGGTTATGGGCCACACCAGTGTCAGTACATGGGACCCTTAAGAGATATTCAGCACCATTGGGGCTGAGTAACAAGTTGGTTTCAAAAGACTTTGCAAGAATCCTAACAAGCTGCTTGCCCAGAAAATTTGAGCAGACGTGCCTGGTCAAAACCGGTGACGCTGCTCTCCCGGTTACACCCTCTGAAATCAGGAGTCACTCCTCTGAACTCAGTAACATTATTGCAGAAGTGCAAAATTGCTGGAATTAATTTAATTTAATAATCAAAAAAAGTTGTCAGAATTTCTTGCCTCCCTGACATGGGGTAAACACTCACCCAACAAGGCCCACCAGAGGCAATAGGATTGATCACCTGGGTCAGCATTCAATGCAGAATAACCCAAGAACACAACTCCCTGTCTTCCTAATTTTTCAAAGCAGCTTTAGCCTGATCTCTGACTTCTTACATCCTCATTGTTCATGCACCAAGTTGGGTTCGTGCACCCAAATGTGAGATGCTGCAGCCTAGAGGAGTCAAAGTTTGGTGGGGGCAAGGGCACAGAAACACTCCTGCCAGTCTCAATAATACAATCTGTATTTGAGATATTGCAAATTTTTCCTCTACTAGAACAAAAATACTCATGTAGAAGAAATACCTTAAAAGAAAAACTCGAGTCAACTTCCCCATCCTTCCCCGTATTTCAATTCTCAGACAAGCTTTCAGCCATATATGAAGGCAACAATCCTACAGCTTCCCCACACAAAGCACCCTGAAAATGGTATTGGGCTCTCCTAGATAAACCATTACTTGCCATCAGGAGACCAAAGAGCTTCTATCGCTGTGATTAAAAATATCCGAGTGTGGCAGGAAAAAGTGTAATTTAAAGCACAAATTCAGTGTTACTGGTAGAAGCAATATTTGTCTATTTCCTTCTCAGGAACCTTAGTGACACTTATTTAAAACCAAGCATGAGGAAGTAGGAGAATAGGGAGGAAGGAGCTGAGGAGAGACCTGCTTGTAATTTTTAGATTTTCTGTCACCTGAATACTCCCAGGAAGTCATAAAAAATAATTTCATGTGAAAAGGGAAGGAGGTTTTCCAAAACCTTCTGAGAAACAGAGAAAAGAAGTTACATTAAATTCCTGGCATTGCAAAAGTTCACACTTTCAAGTCAAAGCAAGTTTGATAATTTGAATTTAATTTGAGAACTACATAAAATTTAATTTTATTGGTGACGCACTTGCACTTGAAGCAACTTTTTTTTGAAACAACCAACTATTTTCTGAACTTAAGCAACTCTTGCTGCACACTCAAGCAAAGGAAGCAATTGACTCTGGAATTTGCAGGCACCAGGGTCTCACAGCCATTCACTGCAGAAGATGTGGAGTGGGAGTACATTTGCAGTGCTGCCCCTTGCCAACCCAATATATGGGCAATCCTCTTACCCCAAAATAAACCCAAAATTCTGTTGTTCAGACTCCGGGGAGCAACTCTGACCTCAGGTTTGACTCTAATCCACATTATCAATGCAGGGAACAAACTCTCCTGCTGCTCCTGAAAGCTCCCCCAAAAGAAGCAGCACTTATTGTAAAGCCAACAACAATGCAGGGTGTCTTCAAAGACCAGCAAGAGATCACACACAAAGGGAAAAAAATCATCCAAGTGTATATATCCATGTCCCCTGTCCTGACTTTCCAGGCAAACCCAACCATGATGCAATGCCATAGCCTAATGGCTTCTTAATTAATCCTCAATCTCAGATAACCTATCTGGCACAGCTTCTACAGGGTCACATTCAATCCTATTAACCAGTAACCAGTCACTCACAAATAATAATGCTATTTAATAGAGGAAAGTTTTGGGTTGGGGTTTTTTAGCATTGGTGTTAAGTACATTGCATGTTCTGTTTCTCCTGAACATCCCAGTTTGCTGAGAAAGGTAACAAAACTCAGGGAGCTGAAGAAGAAAGTGAAAGCAAAGGTTACAGGTCACAGGCAGAATCTATAATGAGGGAAAACGGCAATTATAAACATATCAAGTTTGCACTGTTACCCTATATTTAAGGCTCTGTCATAGTTCCTATTAGGATCCTCCCAGTATGTCGATTCCAAAGGATTTAAAATTAAGCCACAAAGAAATTGCTGTCATTCCATATTTGCTCCCTGCTCACAGGTAGGACTGCTTTCATACCTGTAAAACTAAACACCAGTTTCTAGCTTTTATCCATTTATTTGGAGGAGATCTGAAAACCAACGACAGAAGTTGAAGCAAGCTTGCATCAGGTCAAACACTGATCAGCTTTTCTAAAGTGAAATGTTGCAAACGGGGAGGATTTAAATGCCAATATTTTCTTGAGTAGAATTCCCAATAATTTTGCTTGAGAGCAATGGCTGATTTAAAACTACAGCTACAAATCCAAGATGCTTTGATGCTTGACTGACCTGAAGCTTCGCACCTAGGTTGGGCAGTACTCCTGCCCTCAACACATGAATTCCATAGACTCATTGAATAGTTTGGGTTGGAAGGGACTGTAAAGATTATCTAGTTCCAACTCCCCTGCCATAGATAGGGACACTTTCCACTAGAACAGGTTGCTAAAAGCTCTGTCCTACCTGGCCTTTTTTTCTAGTATGAATCTCCATTGAGCAGGCACTAGATACTTCTGAGGTCATATCTCCCCTCCTTAAATTGTCCCCAACACCACTTCTCTTGAGAAGAAATTCTCCTTGAGGCCAAATTTCTGCACAGAGTAACTTCTACCAAATCAACTTGCACTAAGGAAAAAAAATCAGCCTCTTGGTTAAAATCAAATGCATTTCTGCAGTTTGGGATACACTTTTGCTTTTAAGTTTTTTCTTATTGCTACTTCTTGTTTCCCTATTTTGTGGGATAGTACTACTTGGTATTGATTTTGCAGACTTTGTTCCCCATCTTCTTAACTTAGTTTCCTGTTTATCAGAAAGGATGCTTAATTTCACTTTTATAATGAAAAAATAAAAAAGGCATCCTGTTTAGTTCACCTGTAAAAATGACCACCACAAAATTGCTGCCCCACCATGTAGTGGTGTTGTGAAGCTTAATTAATGCCCATGCAGTGTTTTGAAGATAACACACCCCACAATTACTTAGTGTTTGTTTGGGATTTTTTAAAAATTTCTCTATTTTTAAGTCTTGTTGCAGAATTATTGTTCAGAACAGCACTTGGCAGCACATGACAGCCCATGCTATCACAGCAGCTATCAACACAGACTAGTAGAAGGTGCTGTGCATTAGGGCATGGCCCCTGTTTCTGCAGGTTGGTTCCTCAACCCCTTCAATGTGCTCCAGCCACATCTGCTTTCTTGGAGAACTGGACCTTCAGAGCAAAACTCATGGAGGTGACTCCAAGCATAGACCATGCCCCTCATGCACAAAAGTGATAACCAAGCTCCGCAAATGGGATTTGGGAGCTATCCTCCACAGCACCAGCTCTGCTGAGTTTCTCATGGAGAAGGTACAGACGCCACAGCACGTGTATGGAGCACATACTGCTTAGGAACATCTTAGACCTGTCTTACCCTTTTGCTAGCATCCCTTTTAGCTTTTTTTTGTTTTAATTTTATAATTTATTGAAGATGTCAGTTGACAGGGCACTCGCTATGCTGAGCTAGAACCTCCTCTAAAGCACTTCCCAGTGGGCTCTGCAGAACTCCCCTGTGATTACCATGGGATTAGTTTGTTCAGCTGATGGCCTTTCTTCTCTGAGATGCTCATTGTGTCTCCTGCCTCCTATGCAGTTCTTAAGAATTTAAATGAGCCATTTTATGTCTTTCTACAAGCTGAGACCGACAAACCCAGCCCCACCCTTCTGCTTTCGCTTTTAGTGTGCCTAATAAAAGTAGTGTGAGGGTTGGGTGTTGGTTTGTTGTTTTTTCTTTTCTAGGGGTCGTGGCTAATGGAGAATTTTATGTTGTTTCTGACATTGTTTGTGGTGCCTCCCACCAGACTACGTGCTCCTGAGGATTTGAAAGACGATGGCATAAATGTCAGGGAAATGCCTCTGCTGTGTCAGGTCTAATTAGACATTTGTACTTGGGGGACAAACACCTTCCTCATAAAATGCAAAGCTCGGCCTCACTTAGCACATGCTCAGAGAGAGAGCTTTGCAAGGAGAAGGCATCACAAACAGCACACAGACCTATCCAAACCAAATGCAATTTTTTCCAGCATTTCACTCAGCCCCCGCAACACACACCTCCATCCCCACTCCTGCCCTGAAAGACTTCCAACTCATTAAATAAAGATGCCTTGCTGTGGTTTACCCTATTGATTTCTTGAAATACAGAAAATCTTGAAGCTCAAGACACCAAATTAGAAACCAATGAGCACACCTCGTCTGTTAACGACTGCTCCTGGTGGTGTCAGTTTTGGGGCACAGTACAGGGTGGTTCCCATCTTGCCATATGGGAGAGATCTACCACCAGCTGCTCGTCTAGGAACTATCCCTACAGAGGATGGTCCTGCAAACAAGGACCTTGGGGGTCATCACTAGGTGCACCTCTGCCACCTTTTCTGCTCCACTACATGCTTTCCCTTGAAGGCAGGTTTTCATCCATATTTCATGTTGAGGTGGACACAGGCAGCCCAAGAATAACTTAGTGGTTACTTCACTCAAAGTCTCCAGGGCCATTAGATACTTGGCAGGCTCATCCTAGATCCTCTTACCACACTATACAACTCTGACATGTCTGATGCCAACAGGAATATTTAAACAGCCTGCAGATACATCAACTGCCCAAGACCTCACTTGAATCTGAAGCAAGCAGGAAAGAGGTGAGACATCGTGCCCAAGCACCACAGCCATCTCTCTGCTAGAGCATGTTTATGGCAAATCATGGAGTCCATCCTATGGACAAGTAAGTTATAGAATCATTAAGGGGGAAAAAGACATCTAAGATGATCCAGTCCAACCATTAACCCAGGACTGCCAAATCCACCACTAAACCATGTCCTCAGGTGCCACATCCACATTCCTTTCAAATGCTTCCAGAAACAGTGATTCCACTTCCCTGGGCAACCTATTCCAATACCTGAATACCCTTTCAGTGAAGAAGCTTTTCCTCGTATCTAATATATTAAGAAAAGGTCTTTGCGAGTAAGCTCCCACATTGCCTGGGGAGACTCACCAGGGTGCATGACTGCTGTAGAGCATGGGCTTTGCTGAGTACCTCCTGCTATGATCTAACTGCTCTGGCCATCACTGTGTGAACAGCCAATATTCTTCAGGACAAAAGGAGGGAGAAGTACGCATATGCAAGTTCACAAGTGTCTGCATGCATGCATAGAAAAAAAATAGGGTTGTGAGCTGAAAAAAATGAACCCTTAAAATAGTCTCATCTTATCTGTTTTAACTTCCCCTCCTTTGTCCACCCAAATCTAAGAGAGCAGCTCCCTCTGTGGGTTTTCCTTCCCAGCTGTTTGTTTGCTGGCTGAGGGTGTATCTGGGGAAGTGGAGGGGGCACCTGGCTGGTACTGGGGGCATCACTCATCCCTGCTCCCTCATGAGGCTGGGAGCAAGTTAAAGAGCAGCACCAGCACCTCCCAAAGTTCAAAGGTTTGTGCTCCTCTAGCCCTCCACTGAAGATAAAATCCAAGAAAACTGTACTTTCTGGATCCTTATTTGCACAGATAGCTCTCTCAGCTGCACCCAAATACTCACAGTAATGTGAGACTCAACCACCTGTGTGAATAAACATCTATGCTGTTAGCAAGCACGAGTGAGGCACTGCAGAGTTAGATCATCGCTGAACAAACAGAACTAAGCAGTACAATGATCTGTGATACAGCTGCAAAGTCACTGTGCTCACTGCTGCATATGGCTTTGTACAACAGGACTTTTGCCTGGAAGAAATTAGGATTTAGTGAAAGAACTTATCACTCAGGTGATTACATGGAGAAAATCAGCAGCAGCACAGTAAGTCTTTACCCTGCCACGAAGAGTAGGTAAATCAAGGTCAAATACATTCAATAAGCCTTACAGCCCTGAAAACCCTGTCCTGGTAAAAATCACATTCTGGTCTTTAGGTCAGATTAAAACGGTCAAAGCCCACAGTCCATTTCTGAGAAGAAAGGAGATGGAAGCAAGCATGACTTTGGTCTCAGCACCAACTATTGTTGGTCCATGCTTTGGGTGCCACCTCAGAAAGCAGAAAACTCAAACCTCAGTCACACTGTCAGTAAAGACAGTGTGCAGTGAAGGATCCCAGATTCAGTCTCTTAAAAGACTTGGTCTCAATCCTGGCTGGATTCCAGGATAGTTACATGCCAAACACATAAGGTGTCCTCTGCTGTACAGACTGCTTATATCACCCTCTGCTTCCCACAAAGAGAATGTGTCTTGACTCTCCACCTGAAATCCCAAATCAGTTTCCTTTACCTTACTGCTGTGGGGGAGCTTGCATCCAAGCATGAGCTTTGCAATCACTGTCACTCAGCAGGCCCAAAGCCCCAGACCTGGCAGGGAAGGGGATTGCACAGACATGACTGTGCCTAAATTGGGCAAGATCCTTTGGAATCCCTAGATGTGAACATTGGGGATTAAAATGTAAATCTGTTCATATGCAGCCTGAAGTCCACAATAAGTAAAAGCAGAGAAGTCCTCTACAGTGCTTTAATGTCCTGGGGGGGGAGAGAAAGATTCACATTCAAGGGCCAAAGGCCAGGATCACTTCTGTGCTTTGAAATTCTTAACCAAAATCCAAAATTACCATTTCTGTTCTGAGTATGTTGAATTACCAGACTTCAGTCACCCCAGTCCCACAACAGTCCAGGCATTTCCGAATTCCGCTCTTCTCCCTGCTTTTGATCGATACCTCAGATGCTCACACATTATTGTAACCTCCATGCCATGAAGTATGTGTGTGTCAAGGGAAGGGCTGGTGTGATATTCCCAGCCTAATGCAGGAGGATGCACATCCACAGCCCCCAGAATGACTGAGAGAACATGCCCTGGGGGAGTTTGCAATGAAGATGAGCCATGTTGAGACAAAGAGGTGTAGTTGTGGGAGGGTGCTTCACACTGAGGACAGCTGTCAAAAATGGATAGGAGTATTTAAACAACAGTCTTATTAGCCTAGCCACTCCAAATGGAGAGGGCTTGTCCCATCCCTCCCTCATTTTGAGCCTGCACCACTGGGTCCAGATGAGCTCCTGCTTTGTTGCTTGCTTATTTGGGTGCTTTTTTTTCACAGAACTAAAAATGTTTTCAAAACTAGCTTTAATGAACCGAAAAAGTTCATTTGAAAGTCT
>NW_008668781.1:198162-204921 GCF_000695815.1 Acanthisitta chloris
TGACAGGGTTTGCTGACCGGCAGGAGGCTGGTTTCAATCCCACTGCAGAGAAACTGAGACAAGGCATCAAATCTGGCTAGAAACCCACAGCCAGGCAGGGAGCTTCAATTGCAAGAAGTGACCCATTTTTTTCCTCAAAATTCTTGTTTCCAGGCTGAGGTACCACCCATGCATGTCTGTCCTGCCAATCTGAACCCTTTGAGTAACTTAAAAACGAAGTTCAGTGTGGCTGTCTGCATCATTGTGAGCATCGGATGCTCCTTCACCTGGAAGTGGGCAGCAGGCAGGTTGGTCCATCGGGATCAAGGATGAGGTAAGCTATGCACACACTGCCAAGGCATGGCAGGAGCCAGTCCCCTTGCCCAAACTTTAACTCTTTTCCAAAGTCCTGACCCAGCACACAGGAGTTTTCCATCTCTTGGCCCACTGAAGAAAGTGGGGGTGGGGGAGAGGAGGAAAAGAAGCCATTTTTCTAACTGAAGGGAAAGCCATGCCAAGTCCTACAAGTACCGCTTGGCCAGGTGCCAGGAAATGTGTAAATTTTCGTGAGCTTGGGCTATTTTGCCAGGAGTCTGCAGTGTTAGGCTCTAGAGCAGGTCGTGTTATAGCCGTGGCCTGACCGACCAGGAAGTTTTAGACGGAAAAAAAAAAGAGAGACACATTTCCCCCCCACCCCAGTAACACAATGACTCTCCTGTAATACCTTTCATTTCTGTACCAACAGCCGCAGTGGTCCCCCACTTTGGGGTGGAAGGGGAGGGGCACAAGAGCTCTTTAATTCTTCAAAATCCAATTTTTTTTCAGTCCCGTGTTTGCTGATAACCTCACAACAGCCCTCCCAGCTCCACAGTGGTTATTAGCTTGGCTTGTTGCTATAAATACAAGCGTTAACTCCTTGTATTCCCTGAGGACCGAGTTGGGAAGAAAAGGGGCATTTATGCAACTTTTTCTTCTTTTACTTTTTTTTTAAAAAAGGAAAGAAACAGACTGAGTTTCACATAACATACATTTACTAGATTTACCCAGAGTTTTAAGTGAGGTGCTAGAGGTATGAAACCTGCACCCACATTTCCCTTCTGGCTTTGGGCTAGGAGGGATATACATTTTAAATACACTTAGGAAACACGGATTTCACTGGACAGAGAGCTAGGATACCTGACTCTCCTTGCAAAGAGCACAGATCTGCTGCCATGGCAAGTAAGAGGACGAGGGAGGAAGGCTGATGAAGGGGCATGGGGAGGAAGGATCAGGGTCTGCTCACACCCTCTGCTCTGCCCCACTGGCCATCCTTGTCTAACCAGCATCTTTCACAGCATGGGTAACGTTCAAGTCCATGTCACAGCTGGAGGACACACCTGCAGAGGCAGTCAAGTGTGGACAGGGGGAAGTTTAAGAGTGAAAATGCTGCTGTTTCTCACCGCCACCAACTTTAAGCGTGGTGAGAGATCCAACTACTAAGGTCCATGGAGCCTGAGCAGAAAGCATGAGATGCTCTAAGAACTGCAGAAAACTCCAGCCAGGTGGTAACGGCTGAAAACAGAAGGGTTTCAATCCTCAGCACCCATGACTAACATTGAGGACGATGAACTTTCCCCTTCCCAGGGAGTTAGTTCATCCAGCTCTGAACCAGATGCCCTGAAGCACCAAACCCAGGTATCAGAGGATGGGTTTGGGTTTGAAGATCATCTAGTTCTACCTACCTGGCATAGGCAGGGACACCTTCCACTAAAACAGGTTGCTTCAAATGTTCCCAGAAGAAAACAATATATTCTATTTTTAAGAGTGTTCAAAATTATCATAGCAGTTTAGTTCCAATGATCTTTGAGGCTTATTAAAAAATACCTCTAATTATATAGATAACCATGTAGTATTCTCACCCATCAAGAGATGACTTAATCCAGATTAACAAGGGAAGCAAAGCAGACTCTGGAAAGACACTCACTGCATGGTTCATATTTAACCAAGTAAGACACTCATTGTGTGGCTTATGCTTAACCAAGTAAACTGATATCAAAAAACTTTTGTGTGTGCATACACATACACAGAGAGGAGGCTTTCCAGATACGCCAGAGAGCCAAGAAACATTTTCAAGACAGGCCAAGGGATACAGAAAAAAAAGATGTCCAGGCGAACATATGAGAGGCATATAATGGTACTGATAAAGACTATTTTGAAATCTATTTTATAAGTGCCCCACCACAAGAGCAAGGCAAAGTGTTCAAGAGACCTGAGTGGTACTGTTGATATTACAGGATATATCCAAATATTCACAAGGATAAGATGCCCTTAAGCAAGTTCTCAAGTGAAATAGGTACAAACTGCTTATTTTTTAGGATCAAGTATGCATGTCACCTTCCACCAGCCCTCCTTTAGTGACTATATTCAGTTTAGTCAGAGAAATTAGGCCCCACATCCATTAAAACCATCTCTCTCCTAGATGACTGTCTCATCTTCAACAGAAAAATGCAGCCACCACAAATGAAGCTATATCAACTGCAGAAAGCTTCCTCTGGGCCTTACAGAATCTGCCATTTATTTGTCTCAACTTTCACATTTTCCCCTTACATGACTGACTATTATAACCAGTGCCAGACTCACTCTGCATCTCATCCTGTCCCACCACAAATGACTCTTGTTCGCACACAGTTAAAGAGAATTAAGGTGTTTCGCAGGAGAGGCAAGCCCTTCACATAGGAGAAGGAAGGGAAGGTTGAAGGCAAAAATTTTCCCCGTTTTGCTGTCATATTTTTCTTTTAACGCCAAAAGACAATGATTCTCATGTAAATTTTAACCAATTCATTTCTTCCCTCACTTTTGGAAACATTTTTCCCCTGCAGGAAGGGGAAAAAAGAATTATCCCAACCCTAGCAATACACTGTCTGCCCACAGCTAGCCTTTCTGGTCGCTTCCTTAGGCTGGTCTGAATCAAAGCCACCATTCATCCATGACCCACTCCTGCACGAGACCTGGGCACACTGATCCACCATATACTCGTTGGAAAGGACATCAAAATAAAGCAGCTGCTATTAGCATTCAGAGCACACATCCACTTGCTAACCCCCCTTTCATAGCCTTATGTATGCCTTGAATCAGAGGGCTAACGAGACAGAATGCTATGAATAAACTCGGTATGAATAAAGTATGAATCCTCTGTATGAATAAGGTCTTGGAGTAAGTGTTCAAAAACCCTGTGCCACCCTGAAGACTCCTAATACAGAGAGAGATAAAGGCAGAACAAGAGTGGCCCAGCAGTGCATCAGTCACAGTTTGCAGTCATTCCTGCCAAGGGTAGCCCACAAGCAGGGATCATCCTGCCCAGTAAACACACAAAAGGTGTCAGCGGGTGACTGGCCTCCTGTCTCTAGCTCACCTATGAAAAGTAAGGTTGGCCTAGATGAAATACCAAATTATGTACATCTCAGTAATTCCTCATGGGACAGATCTAAAGCCCTTTGCAGTGCTCCACAACCCATTACACTATCACCACCTGTAAACTCCTTCCAACCCAGTATTATGGCAAAACAGCCTTTCCTCCCACCCACCTGTTGTATGTACAATTATTGAAAATATAAAACACCACATGCCTTTGGCTCTGTTGGTGTTCTCCTTGACTCCGACCTTCTCCCAAGGTCAGAAACCTTGGAGCCATCCTTGACACTCAAGCTTTCTTTCCCTCTCCTGTCTCCCATGCCCATAAATCCACCTGTCACCACCTGATCACTGACAAAGCCAATCCTCACCTTGACCCTGCTGCTGCCAAAATCTCTATCCAGACCATAATTACTTCCCACCTCAACTCTAGTAAATTCTTTCCTCCTTTTTCATTTTTATGGCCTTCCTGAAACACAAACTCTTCAAAGTTTAAGTCATCAAGATCCCTACTCCCCTTCCCAGGAGCTGTACTCACAGCCCTGCCAGAGCTGCACAAGGGTGAGACCACTTCTACCCACCAGCTTTGGGAATAAGGGCTGAGCTGCCCTATCCTCTTCACGGACTAAGAGCTCCTATAGGAGCTAGTGTCATGGGGGGATGATGTGCTCCATCCTTTCTCCCTTGCCTGCCCCATGGCAGTTTTCCTTGCACTCATGTCCCTAGACCACTTGCCATAGCACCAGCTGCAGAAGGTGTTAACCTAATGCTCAGGGAAGTAAGACTGAAAGCAAAATTAGAGTGAAAATAAAAAAATACATACAAAAAAATAAACCAACAAAAGCTTGGTGTCAAAACCCAGATTGAGCAAGGATGCCCATCAGCGATCTGCCCTCTGGCAGTGACTCCATAGGTACAAGATAAACCATGACTGAAGAGCCTCCAGGGAGGATTAAAACATGGAGCACAAGAGGATAAAACTTTTGTGAGCGCACCTGGCTCCTTGGTGCTGTTCTAAGAATTGAAGCTCACAAGATACACAAAGAAACCAAGAGCAAAATGAATTTGATAACCAATAGTCTCCACAAGAAATTCCAAAGGGGCCAAACCATCAATTTCTCAGGTCTGCTCAGGGAGATGAGGCAACAAGGGAGGAGAGCACCAACGACATCCCAGTGAGGTTCTGGGGGCCCCCACAGAGAGCTCTCTGTCCTTTGCTCCCCAGCTTCTGTAGAGTATGGAGTGATTAATTGCTTATGCAGGAATCGATCCAGCTTCACAAAAAGCACGGGTTTGCCATTTCTTTGGGAGGGGCCACCTGGAGAAGCTGAAATTCAGAGGACCTGAAGTAATTGCGTTTCTCTGTCTTTTCCTGGCATTTTTAGGTGCTGATTAATGTAGAGCCTGGGGAAATCAATAACATTAACCCTTAGGAAGTGTTTGCATTTATGCAGAGGATGCTGCATGCGTGGTGGATTGGTTTTTATCCTCTTCAAACAGGAAGAAAGTTGGAGAGGTTTTGGGGGATGCCCAGGGAGAGGAACCCCCGTTTTTTCCCCATGGCAATCCCTCCAAGATTACAGGAGGGGAAAATAAATTTCAACAAAATAGTAAAATACTAAAATAATGAGCTAAAAACTAAAAATAGAAACACAGTGTTGGGGGGGCTCTCCGGAGTGCCACAAGTGCCGGTGGCACAAAGCAACGCAGTCTGTCCCCATCGCAGCATCTTTCACTCGGGTGCAGACAAATTGATTTGCAAAGGTTGAGGCTGGCAGCTCAGCCTGCTTTGCATAGCCAGCGCTCCCCGGCCACACAATAAAAAGTAGCCTGGCAAACAGAGGCACGCAGCGGGAACTGGCCGGTTCAAAGTCCAAACCCCACACCCCCTCACCCCAGTCTGGTTTGAAAGGTCACTGTGTGTCTGGGAAAATAGTCTCAGGATACGATCCTTTATTAAAGGTCACTATTTTTCAACGGCACTTAACACACACTTGCACACAAATTGAGGCTGGAAAAAAAAAAAAACGAGAGGAAAAAAAACCTGGGGGCTGCCTTGCATTGTACATTGTGCTCGCAAGATTTATGTCTTGTGGTCACCAGCAGTAAACACACACTGCTTCAGTATTAAAGTTCACATTAATCCACCCTTTTTTTTTTCCCTCCCCTCCTCCTTTAAATCAGCTTCCCTCTTTGCAAGGCAAACAGTGGCAAAGCAGGACTCTAACTAATCACTTTTGTTTTTCCTCCCTGCAATAGGGTTTTACCTTCCCATGTTTTTTTTATCCTCTGGTTTTCTTTGGATGCTGTCTTTGGATGCATGTGTTGCTTGGAGGTTTAGGACTGCTGATGCAAGGACGTCAACAACTCATCTCTATGCAATACACCAAACATACTATTTACACTATGGAACAAATACAAAAAGATACTATTAAACAGTTTTTTGGGTTTTTTTTCTTCCCGAGTCCTACAATCATGCATTATAATGAGAAATACAGTGATTCAAACCAGAAAGTAGAAAGTTATTTTGTTCCCCTGATATGTTTTATATTTCCTTATGCAAATGTGTTAAAGGCAAAATAATTCCTATTTTACATCCTCCCCATTATAAATATTTTTACTTCTCATTCACAAAAAAACCAAACTTTACAAACTCTGTGTTGAATTAATAGGGGAACCAGTTTTAATGAAGACACCAAGAGTTTCTAAATTAATGTCTACAAGAACTGGGAAAACAAAAGCCCACCCAGTGAATTTCAACTAGGAAGCAAATCATGCAATGTTTTGGATTTCCATTTTGCTCCATAATAATATATTTTGTACCTAGCAGAAGCACATTAATTTTTCTGATTGAAATAGTTTGGAAAATACACACATATAACTGAAAGCATCCCAGGCTTATTGCAACACCCCAAAACAAAAATGAAAGAATTTTTCAAGTATGGACTAGTAAAAATCAAATTATTTTGCATGGCCAACACTGATATTTCGCTGTTAAATATCTTAATCCCTTTGTCCATTGGGTTTCACCTTGCCAGGGTGAGAGTTGTTAAGGGTGAGCTCTGCTGCAGTGCCCTTGTCACCAATTCCAAGCTATCCATCAGGCTGGCGTTAATCCAGCCAGACCCTAACCAGGGTGGCCAGGAACAGCACTGAGTGGGGAGATAAAGGGGAAATGAGAGAGAGAGGACGTAGAAGTGAAACTCCATGAGACAGATGAACCTAGTGGCTGGGTTTAAAAAAAAAAAAAAAAGGAAAAGAAAGAAAAAAGATTATTTCAAAGGTCACTAAGCACACTGCGTTTGGGCATCTTATAAGTAGGGGTGGCTTTAATAGAGTTTTTAAGGTTTGGGGGTTTATATACACACCCACACATATATATATATATAT
>NW_008668782.1:0-855 GCF_000695815.1 Acanthisitta chloris
CTGGCTGGGGTTAAACCATGACAGTCAGGCACACTTTTACCAAGACAACAATGTACATGTGAAAAAGAAATAGTTAACCAACAAAAAGTACAAAACAGAAGAGATGGCCATTGCTCAGAACCTCACTGCAGATTGCTGTGCAGGAGCACTGTTTCACTTGTCTTCTGTTGCTAGTTTCCAACATGCTGGATTCTTGGAAAATTCCTTGGATTTTTTTTTAAAGCAAGTAAACAAAAGTAATTGAAAACATATTTTAAATTTTTTTTCTTTCTTGTTGGAAGAAATAATTAGGAAACAAGAGTATGTTAATTGAAATGGTATATGCATAGAAAAAAATAGTGGAAATGGGAAATGAAAATCATTTTGGTAAAATGCAAGCAGAATGGTTGCCAAAGTGAACATATTAATTGTAACATATTATGGCTCACAAATTCAAATTTGTCCTTCTCACCAGAGAAGCCCACTGTTATTAATACGAATGTTCATTAATCTTTTGAGTAAGGAAAGCAAAACAAGAAATACTTGATGTTACAAACATGATATTAATATAGTGTTGGGTTCATAGACTTTTGATTTTACCAGTACCACTCACACTATTAAACATCAGGCCCTTTAAGCAGTTGCAAAATCAGACCATTAAATACTAAACTGTTCTGTTGATTTGGCAAGAAAGTGAAATACAGAATTGGTTAGCTACTGTGTGTTACATTCAAATACAGCAAAACCCCACCAATTCCCACAGCCAACAATTAATATTCCAAAACTGGAGTCCTCTGTTCCTCTAAAGAGACCAAACTGAGTTCTTTCATGAGGTCTGACATATTCAAAACAAAAGACAGAAGTTTTATTTTATGT
>NW_008668782.1:891-16362 GCF_000695815.1 Acanthisitta chloris
GCCAATCTGAAAAATTCTGTAATTTCCCAGGTGTGTTTCAGCTATTAGTGAGAATTAGCAAGGTTTCTTTGTACTCTAAATCCATTAAAGGCCAAAATCTTACCTCATCAGGACTAGGGATAATATTTACACTGACAACCTGATCACAAATAACAGATTCTGAATGTATTCTGTTCAAGCGACTCCTTAGTTCAGCATTCTGGTTGAGAGCCTTAAAATAAAAATTGCAGATTTTATTTAAAATTTAAATGTAAACATTACACAGAAAAAAAAAAAAAGGTAGGAAAAATGCTTCTTCCCAGTAGTTTCCTAAGAAATCACTCCTTTCTTCCATTTATAAAGGGATATCTATTTTGAGATCCTCTCGAAAATGATCTACTATTTGGTAGCTTTGCCCTCAATGGTTTTCAGGAGGCATGGGGACAGATATTCTCCCATAATGTAACACCTGCATTCTACTTTAATTCTTCAGATAGCTCTTTGGCAGGTGTACCGGTGAGTTGTGTACACTATGGAAACGGGGAGTGAATGCAGCAAGAAAGAGTGAAACTGCAGAACAACAAATGGGAACTACTCACAAAATGCCCAAACAGGCAATTCTGGGTTTGTAACAGAATTGCTTCATTTCCAGCAAAACCAACATAACTGCTACTATCATTGTGTCTACCCGTCCAGATCAATTTTATAGATTTGCCTTTGTGTACTTATTTCAAACTCCTAATCCATTATAGTGTCACAAATACCAACAGAATTCAAGTGGTGTTTGGTATCTGCTGTTTTTTCTCCTATTTTAAAGTCCAACCTAGATTATAAATTTGGGTGCATATATATATTATCTGTTATTTGGAAAGATTCATGTGCATGACTCTGAAATCCAGAGAAAGCATAATATGTTACATACCAAGAACATGAACTGACTTAACCCTAATATATCCCTAGCACTGAAGTTCATAGAAAAGAACAAGAGACAGACATACTGTTTTAGCAGAAAAAGACTGTTACAATGCAGTAAGAATCTTCTTCAGCCTGCCCTCAGTGCAGACTCAGGAATAGATTGCATGAATGTACTGAAGTAGGACAAAAGTAAAATAGGTAAGCTTAAACTGTCACTAAACAGTTTAAATTGCCTGATTTTGCTTTGTTGTGGAATGGTCTGATCCTGTTCACAGTTGCCATCTACCAGGAAGGGAAGGTCACGACTAACAGCAGTAGCTTCCTAAATTGCTCAAACCTGGTCATAAGGGTGGACAAATTGAGTCACAGTCAATATTCCACTTATTCTCCTTTGAGACTATGAACAAATGTGTGACAGTGCCTTTTAAACTAACATTGGAGGCCAGAACCAAGAAGAAAACATGATCCTCCATTTCATACAAGTCACTAACAGATCTCCACAGGTCTGAGGTAAATGTGTATCAACAACAAGACATGGTTACCCTTCTCTCTTGTCCTTAACTTTTTTTTTATTACAACACACAGTATCAATCTGCATAACATGATATGCATCTCTATCTATAGAGAATTTTGGTTTTAAACCTCTGCTCATATTTCTTGCAGACGCAGTCCTCCACACCAATCCAGCAAAAGCTGTTCATGCTTCCTTGACAGTGAATTAAAAAATATGAGTTATTTTGCAGCCTGAGGACATATTGTTGCCTATTGTTGTTTCCTCTTCCACAACAATTTTTCCTCTACCTTAAGTGGGAGAGATGCTGGACAGTAAGACGTGTGTATCTAGAAATTCACTTTACCCATTATTGTCTTTTTACTCAGGATTGTTTTTTCAGTTAGAGACATAGATATATAAACCAAATTCAACAACACACATTCAAAATTTCAAACTTAATTACCAAAACAAGTACCAAAACCTTGGCTGTGCTGGAAACAGCTCCAGAAAAGACACCTAGCATTTGTATAAAAACATCTGATCCTTTTTCTTTATTTTAGAAAACCATAACAGGTACATGCTTACACAAGCAAATTCTATCCTTCACCTCCACATGTGCTAAGTTTAAATCTATGTTGTAACAGCTCCTTTTACTTCAGGAAATGGCTAAAATACAAAAGAAATTTTGCATCTGGCAAGCTAGATGTGATTGAAATCAAATAAAGAACATACCTGAGAGAGGGACTGTCTGAGGTTTGCTATTTGAGCACTGTGGCCTGTAAGATCCTGCTCTGAAACAATCTGCTTAAGCTTCTCCTTCTCTATAGCTATGCTGTTAAAGGCAGACTTCAAAAGAGAATGCACTAAGCAAAAAGAAAACAAGAAATCAAGTGTTTTCTCAGCTACAGAAATCACATTGACATCTATAACAAGATTTTAGCAACAAAGACAGAGAATGAGACTTCCATCCCACAGTAATGGACATTTCTGACAAGGATCTGAACTTCAAGTAATTCCTGCCAAATTAAGTACAAACACTTCCAGCTTGCATACTGCATGTTCACACATATGTCATCTGAGCATATTCTGGGTGCTGAACATATGGGAAGGTGCATATTTCAAAAAACTGTGTCCAATGTGTGTTCTTTTCTTACTGTTTTTTATTTGCACTTTTCAGAGTAATGGAAAAATCAGTTCTGCCAACACTTAATATTGCACTAATAAGGAGGATTACTTGGCCTTTAAACAGGTTTTCTATACTTATAAGATGTCTCACATTTTTACTATGTTTTTTATATACCAGATAGCAAACCAATAACAAACCCTTTAAAAATAGTATTTTTCAGTCTGTAGGACTATTCATTTACTAGCAAAAAAAATGGCATTTCTAAAGGAAATTCCTATATTAAGCTCTTTTTCCACTGTTTCCACTGACATAGAAAATATTGCACAAAAATGAAATTTCCATTATGTGTGGCAGTGACATTCTGATTCATCCTTGAAGAGTGATAAAGAGTTTTATTGAGAAAGAAAATGTTTCCAAATTCAGTCACATAGTTACAGGATGCAGAAAGTAGTTCAGAAGACTTCTAAAACAATCTCAAACAGAGTTCACCCATCTCTATGTGACATTCATTGAAAATGTAAGAAGAATAATACATATTGCTTTTATGTAAGCCACCTGACCAGCTAAAATTTTCATACAGTATCATCTAATGCAGATGAATGCCCTGTCCATAATTAAGTGAAAGCAATAAGAAACACAACAGAGAAGCACATTACAGGAAATGCTTGACATTTCCAGTTACCTTTTTGTGCCATCAAGCAGAATTCTTCCTGAAGCTTCATGTACTCAGTAGAGCACTCCAGAGAGTCTGTTACATGGCTTTGGGGAGCCTGAAACTCGATGTCTGCACAAAGGTTGGGATTGGATGAATGCAGTCGAACGGGTGACATTGTAGCACTGAAAGGGACCTACAGTGAGAAACAGTGAAGAAGTATTGTATAAGGTGTAACCAAACTTTTGACTCTGTTGAAGGAAAATACAAATTTCTTCTGAAAAGACTTAGCTCACAATGTGAAGAACATGGTGAGAGTGAACATGTAATTTTTACTCTCCTAAATCTCAGCACAGTTGATGCAGAATTCTCTTGAATTTTTTTCAGTGAAGCAGACAAAAGAAGGCCTAAATACACAGCTAACAATGGAGCATTTAAATTCTAATATTGACAAAAATGGATGATTTCCTAATGTTTAGAAGATTACTGGAAAACTGAACCATGAGACAAGCTGCTTTACATTTGGACATCTGAGAGTACATTAGATGACTCTGTTGTTATCATACCAACATTTCAAGTATGCAAGTTCCTCCACAGACCTAGAAATAGGACTTAGTACTATCAAATATATCATTGAAGTTTTTCAAAACTACTGGCAAATCTTTAGTTGAAACTCATTGCACTGGAAACTGTGAAGAGGGAAAAACCATATAGTATTTCTATTTTGTTTCTAACTAAATGAATAAACAACAGTGACAAAAAATGAAATCAGAACTCCACCTGCTTCTCCTTTAAAGCACATGAATCATAAATAAATGCAGAGAGATATGGTTTAATTGGATGGAGCAAGGAATCTAGTTTATCATCATTTCCACTTCTCTTTCTCCTACGCTTTTCAGATACAGTAAAAAACCAATTTACATGCAAGTGTTTATATGTTACATATGCATATATTGTGTACTAAGCAGTTACATATATGCTACATATGCACTGTATGACTACCACTGTTACGTATGTGATATGTGTGTGAGCACATGTATTTTATTTTAATGGTACCATTTACAAACATTCATATGAAAATCAGGCCAAGAACCCAATTTTCAAATGTAAATGCAAAGGAAAGGCATGCAGAACTAAATTTAGTTACTTAAATATTAAATATTGTTTAACACATTAAATCTAATTGATTTCATTATATTGATCAAATGTGTAAATCAAGAATTTTCACATTGCAGCCCAATGTAATTATTCAAATATGAAAAATGGGGCCAGAATACAAAATATTTCTTCCAAGGCATGATAAAGAGCAGCAAATAACATAAAAAGTCATATTACTAAGAATTTTTGTCAAGAGATTAGTTCTATACTGCCATCAGTGGTTGAACTCGGTACTTTGTTATTTGATTAGATCAGAGAATGGTTTTATCAATCCTTTCCTGCAAAAGTTGACAACAATATATGTTTTACGTTTCTGATTCTCCACTGAAATCCTCAAAATCCTGTTGGATCTACTCATCATTCCACTCATGAGCAAATTCTGTGAAATATCATTTTCTACTCTCTTCTTCCTCGATTTCCAGATACACATGGCACATAAAATAATAGCTCTATGGCACCTATACAATATAAATTGCATTCCTTCTCTCATGTAGTTTGAGTTGCAGCTATATCAACAAAGTAGGTAATTTTTATTGGACCTCATTTTAGCCTCCTAACAAGAAGACAATGTTAACAGGAGATGTAGAATAAATTCCTTCCATTTCTGCTGGACATTCAGCCCATTATCTTCTTCGCAAGTGCCAGACTGCCTCAACAGCCCAGCAAAACTATGTTAATTGACTAATGTTGCTAAATGCAGATTAGTTTCAAATTTCCTTTACAAAACCTCTCCCCTTCTTAAATCAGAGAGCATATTCCCAGAACTTTCTGGGTGGGAGCACTGCAAATGTTCCACTACTCCAGGCGCCTCCAGGAAGGCAGAGCAGGTAGCCACATGGACATCTACCCAACCCTGAAGACCATGCAAAAGGCAGGAAAGAATCTGATACCAGCTAAAATGCAGGAGCTTGAGGGAGAATCCCCACAGTACCATGTGCCTGTGGTGATAGAGAAGGTTGCCCCAGACCCACATAGACTGGCAGAACTGCAGGCAGGCTGCCTACACATGGTGAGGGGCTCTTTAATCACTCTGTGATGAATACAGTTGAAGAGATCTGCTTTAAATCCATCATTTCTGCCTCATATCAGCTGTCCAGGCTGAAAAGGCACGTTTCTACACAGAGTTTTATTGGAAAAATAACATTTTAAATTATACCCTAGAAACAGAATTTACATGTTCTACAAATACTGTCACACTACTTGCAATAAATACACATCCACATGACAGAGACAAGTAGCTGCCTTGCTGAGTGCTTTAAATACAAGAACCAAAAATACTGAACTGTTGATTGACATGAACTCTCTTCATAGGCATCTTTTAGAAAAGTTTCCAAGCTACTTTCCATAACAGATGAAAAAACCCACATTAAACAACCATTTTCATTCTCTTGAATAGGTAACAGTCCAGGAAACACTACCAATGTACTTTTCTTCCCCTTTATTCCTTTCATTGACATGGTCTCATTCTCTATTAATGGTGACTTGATTCTTAACTTTATTACCCATTCTCTTTTGCTTGTTTTTTATTGTTGTTGTTTTGAAAGTTTGTTAAAAGTATTTAGCTTCTTGCTGCGTCACTCTAGTTTCCTCCATACACACATTCTTCTAGACACGACCTCACCTGAACCTTCTCCTAACTTCCTGCTTTATACCAGAGGCGTAATACCCACTCATCCATCACCTTCTTCAGAAATACGTGTTCATGTAGGAACAGACTGTTCCTGGTGGAGTGGGTTGTAAGGAAAACCTCCTCTTTCTGCTGTGCATTTAACTGATATAATTTTGTATTCCTCGGTCTACGCACACAGCTTCACTGTCTGGGAGAGACAAGCACTTTGCTGCATCAGCCAGGAAGAACAGGCCACGGCCATGAACGCTGCAATAGCTGCAGAGTCATTCTGGTGCCTCTATCTTTCCTTCCTCCTGTGCTTTTTCCAGCTCCTCCAAGACCTCCCTCAACAGGTCCTCACTTCAGCTGTAGGTGACAACTCAGCAATTCCCTGATTCTCACTGCCTTGCAATCAAAGTCCAGCTGTATTTGACCACTGAAGCACAGTTTAAGTAAGAAGTACAACCCCTGCCAATGCTGCTTATCTACTGCTGAACGTACTGGTTACAGCCGCCCATTGACACTGCTCAGTCATGTAAACTGGGAAGCAAGTTGTTTTCTCTGCTAGGCAGACAGACTGATGGAGTCAGAATAGCAGATAGGCTAAGCAGAAATGATGTCTGATCTAGGGGAATTTAGCCTGGTGAAGACATTCACTACTTGGGCTAGATAAGGGGCATGAATTTGAAGCTCACTTCAGTCTCTGGCTGTACAGTCTTCCCTATCTAGCTGCTGTACTAATCAGTTGATGGCTTAATACTAATGTCTATATTGCATATTCCTAATAAGTACTTTCCTGATAAAGCAGCAGCTGAACATATCATTTTAATGCTAATTTGATTTCACAAACAGGACTTCCCCCACCTAATACCCAGCCCCTGTGTTGATTTCATAGCTCCATGTCTACCATCAAAGACTTAGAGAATTAGCAAACTTAAATACAGACACTGAAGTAGTAATATGACTTTTTGGGATTATGGAATGTAAACAGAAAATGTCTCAAATGAGAAGGCTAAACTTGTACTAATTTTAAAAAAATCAGAAAATTTTATCAGTCTGCAGTTGTTTGTAACAAATCTCCTTGGTTCTGCTGTCTTGCTATAGACTGTCACAACAATCTTTTAACAGAATTTGATCCTTTTTTTTCCATTTTGTATAGCATATAGCAGAGTTTGTCAGAGACATGTTCAAATAGTGCAGGGCCTGAGTCTGTCACTTGCACTTGTATAAAGGAGGAGGGACATACACCATGTAAGCAAGCTCAGACCCACATTTATGGAATTCATTTGTGTTGGGCCTGACCACTTCTAAGAAACTCAGCTGAAAGTGGGTAGCATGGACACCTCCAAAAAGTTCAAGAAACATTTTCATAAACTTATTACACAATCAAGTTATACAGCTTCCCATCTTTAGAGCTATCCCTTGATTTTTAAATCCACTCACTGTTGTAGCCACTGCAGCTGCTAGTCTCTGCCGGCGTCGTGTTGTGCTGAACTGGCCCTTCGGTGCCGGCCCTTCCTGACAGTGAATGCAAGAAGAGAAGGAAGTAGAAAAAGAGAAGGGAAGGGGTGATGGGACACAGGAAGATGAAAGGTGATCAGAAAAGGGAGAGGGAGAGTCTTTAACTGGGTTTCAATTTTGTTAACTCTTATGGGCTACACATGTTGAGGATATATCACGTGTTTCCAGTTGTGTATGCCAGAGACATAAAAAGCTAGATACTTCACTAAAAATTATCTCCAGATAAGCTGGACTGCAGTGCACTCACTAAGACTACCAAAAATAATCTATTAGCATTGCCATTCAGAGTCATAAGGCAATAATGGAATAAGAAAACAAAAAGGATGCTATGGCATGACAGAAAGAAACAAAACCCAAACTCCTTCTGGGGGTCACTTGACCATCTAGAAGATGAATTCTGAAACAGATCACTTTGCATTATTGGAAGTGCATGAACTGTGGTCATTGAAGATGGATGCATCTCAATGGTATAACTTTTCAGTGTGTATATTGTATAGTGACCTTGCTTATGCAAACATTCCTGTGCGTAGCTCTAGCATTTCCACACCCATCCTTGAGCCTATTTGTTCATTTTCTCCACATATCACTTTTTTGAGTTCCAACTACTTTTCCCATACATCATTGAAGGCTTGGCTTCCAAAGCAGTGCAAAAACTCAGATAAAGTAGCACAAATGAAAAACTAAATATTCCAACAAATACTTGTCTTTTCTGTATGCGTAACTTGTGGCCTCATCCTGCTTAATTTCACTTTTATTTTACTCTTAAGAAAATTCACCATGGTACATTAAAGTCAGGCAAGTAATTGTCTAATGCAGAGGAGCTCCACACCTATCATAAAGTCATTCTATATAATCTCTAATCATAATGTCATTATTTTGAAGCCATTTTAAGATTTTGGAAGACTAAGAAATATACCTTTCTGCTTTTAGAGAATAAATTTCATTTCATTACATTTTTCTTCTTATGTATACCTATAGCTACTTTAGTATTTTTAGTATACACATTTTTACTTTTACTGAAAGCAGCCTGGGCACCATATAAATACATGGGCACCATGCTGAAGAACAGGATATTGTAATTCAATTACTAATGGCAATGCCACTGACAATTGCAAGTCTAATGATCACAGTAAGACAAGACTTGCAGTGTAGTATTTTATACAATTCTCTCATTTAAAAAAACCCCATGTACACAACCTCTAAAATGCTGAGTACATGTTTTGTTAAAGCAGACAACACATCGTATGCATAATGTAAAGCTCTTTGTGCTCTACAAAAATATGTCCATCCTGTGAATAGGAGATTGGAATAATATTCTTGTTTAAATAATAGGGACATATATAAACAGATATATGTACAGAGAAATGCACAAAAATATATATATATATATATGCAAGATTTTCAATGCAGGTAGGCATTATTGAAATGGAACAGTGAACTTTGCAGAGCCACACACTCTCATCAACAAATAGAAAGTGAGTCATAATCTGAGTTATGATATAAAGGAATACCTATTTAAGGGAAAAAGTAATAAGCTAGTCTTTGGGTCTGGTCTCAGTTCTGAGCTGAAAGCCTCAGTAGAGCAAGATGACTTTTCAGGCTACTTCATACTATATAGTTCTCTATTAAACTACTCCCCTGGGGAAAAATATAGTTTATAAAAAAAAATAGCCTTGGAAATTCACAACTTTAAGCATCTGATGGAAACCAAACCAACACTGGCTCATTTTACTGCTTTTCATTAATTTTTTTCCTTCCTTTGAAGATCCCCAGGACGTCACGACAGTGATAGCATAGTCTTTTAGCCAAAGGGAAAGAAATGAAAAAAAAACAAAAAACCCCAACAAAACCCTCAACTCAGTTTCTGTACAAAAGTATCCTTTGTAAAATGAATGAATACAGGACAACTAACCTGTTGTTGCAGGCCATTCTCATAAGGTTTTAAATAGGCTTTCTAAACACAGAATAAACATCCTTCATAAAAGCAATCTCTGCTGGTTTGAGCTGAAGTAGAGTTAACTTTCTTCACAGAGGCTAGTATGGAGCTGTATTTTGGTTTTGTGCAGAACATAGAGTTGATAATGCAGAGATGTTTTTGTTATTGCTGAGCAGAGCTTACACAGAGTCAAGGCCTTTGCTGCTTTCCGTACTGCCACGCTGGCAAGGAAGTTGAGGATGCATGGGAGACTGGGAGGAGACACAACTGGGACAGGTGACCCAAACTGACCAAAGGGACATTCCATACCATATGACATCATGCTCAGTATATAAGGTGGGAGGAAGAAGGAGGAAGGGGGGACATCTGGAGTGATGGCGTTTGTCTGCCCAAGGAACCGTTATGTGTGATGGGCCCTGCTCTCCTGGAGATGGCTAAACACCTCCTGTCTTTGGGAAGCAGTGAATTAATTACTTGTTTTGCTTTGCTTGTGTGTGCAGCTTTTGCTTTCTCTATTAAACTGTCTTTATCTCAACCCATGAGTTTTTGTAGCTTTTACCCTTCTGATTCGCTCCCCCATCCATGGGGCGGGGAATGTGTGAGTGGCTGCGTGGTTCTTGGCTGCTGCTGGGGTTAAACCACGAAACAATCTTACTTCAGTGAACCAGTTCATGTATTATTCTTGAGTAAAGGCCTGTAAATTAAGCTGTTGATTCTGAGCAATTTAGCAATACTAGACCCCCAAACCTGCAAATATATATACACATGCTATGCTCAATTTTACTTTAGGGAGTAAGCCCACTCTAGTCACTAGGATTAACTGTGTGAGCAAATCAACTGCACACACAGCTGGTATATCTAATTGGTAAATACATATTTCTAGGAAATAAATCAAGCAGCTGTTCTTACAAGAAAAAGTACGTTTTAAATATATTATACCCCTAGCATTCATGTTGCAGAATGTGTTGGTAGAATACAACAAAAGCTATGTTGTCAGTGAAAAACAGTAACAAGTACAAAACAAAATCTGGAGAATTCTCTCCTTGCATATTACATGGTGGATGCTGAGCCAGCAAAAATTACACTTTCATTCCCCATCACTTGTGAAGCAGACATCTGTATATAAAGTTCCCTGCTTTTTATGCTCCCCAGAAGGACGGCTCTAATCATCACACTATCAGAGGGTATTTGATGGTAGTTAACAACTGCTTATTCTAAAATAAATAGGTGCATGTATTACAAATAGAATTAATAGTGCAACTAGATTAAAATTAGAATGCTAGTATTAGCATTATCCCCTAAAACTAATGAAATGTATGGAGGCATGGAAAAGTGAAAGGACAACAGAAATTTTCATAGCACGAAATGTCAACCTTTGAAGAGCAAATTATGTGTGAAGAAACAATCACAAATTAGACAAAATGGTTTTCTGTAATGTATATCCTGACAAACAGCTTATAAAGAGTTGGAGTAGTCTTGAAAAAAGGAAGGCCAATGAAGATAGAAGCATACCTAACAGAAGAACAAAATGTGACTGTTAGCTTAAAGGGCACCTAGGCACTTGAAGAAACCCACATTTTAGTGGAATGCCAACATAAGCAAATTAGGAATAGCACAATGAGTCAGAGCGAGGCTATCTTCCTACAGATCACAGCTTTAGACCATGCATGAGACAGGACAGCCCTTGGAAGAATACACAGTGTGTTGAGCCTATCAAACTAGGTAAGATAATGGAGCAGCCGTAAAGGATTCTTTGTCTCCCATATAATTTAGAATAATTTTATTGTTTCTGTTTCACTGCAAAATAATTTATAAATCAGTCATCAATAACTTGATGCTTTGCTCTAACAAAATTAGCTTTACATTTCCAGCATTAAGCTTGCCAGGAATTAATGCTGACCCAGGTTAGGCAGAGTTCATTACCAACCCAGAAATGACAGACCCATGTAGAGCAGTGCTGTGCACATAAACTCTCTCAGGGGAACCTGCAAAACAACTGTATTTGAAAATTTCAGGAGCTGAGGCACAACTCCTGCCAAATCGCAAACAGCAGTTTGAGAATCAGGTGCCAGCAATGGAAGCTCAGACCAGTGTTACTTTAGCAAAGTGTAGGCAAGACAGGAACAGCTCATAATTCACTATGACCCACCATAGATCATCATACATTGACTGCTTTCACCATTTTTGTGGACAGGACTTCTCTGAGACCACTGGGCCATGAAAGAACACACAGCGGTGTCTCTGACTCTTCACAGGCACCTAGTCCTTGCATGCATTTTCCTGATATTTTTATTTGCCTATGTTGTTCAGCAGCAGGGGAAAACAGTGATCATTCAGTTGCAGGTAATAGGACATGACATCAATCACCAAAATTCCTTTGTTAACAAACCTTTTTAATCCTAACAGACGCTTCACTTTTCAATTTATTGTGAAGTAAGTTATCAAAGTATCGTAAGTAGAAAGAAAAATCACCTAACAATAGCTGCAATGGGAAAGCTGATGCAACTACAATTTCTTCTTTCCTTAATATTATTAATCTTAAATAAGTCACAGAAAACTTCTTATTGTGCCTCTAGGGAACATATTAAAAGCTTTCAAAGTCTGCATGAATTTCAAGGTATTTTAATGGATAAAAAGTTGCTGACATTTATTTATTCAGTAGCAGACATCACAGTGGTGAATGTCAGCTCCCAATCCAGTTGAATATAGTCTTCATTATCAGTTGCTCAGAAATAAAAACAAATTAGATCAGACCTCAAAACACGTTGTTTCCAACAACACAGAATGCAGAAATACGTGCACATTATAATTATTTCTGTGCTTTTACCTTTCAGATCTATGGTGGGATGGAGTAAATCCTTTCTTCATATAATTTTTTCTTTGGTTATTCAGTTTGTTCCCATACTAGCCTTTTCCATAAGAGAAGGCTTGTGAAAATACTCATTATTGGTAACATTCCTAGTATAGGTCTTGACAACTGGTGTGTGTAATATTTCATTCAAGTTTTCTGCTTTTACCTTGATGTCACCTGTTTAACTGCCCTTCTTTGCAAGTTTGATATGGAATAGCAGTATCCCCATGTGGTGCATGTATATTGCATTTTTTGCACCGTAATTGATTAATATTCACATCCCTCTACTTTCCCTAGATGGCAATGTTTTCACAAGAATAAAAGCAAAATCAATACTTTTTTCACTACCTCCTCTAGGTTTTAAACAACAAACTGTGATTTCATTTACTTCATCAGAAATATAAGAGACAGCACATTGATTTCCTACTTTCAGCTAATGCATCATTTCATGCTTAAAAGTGAATCTAAAATTACAGTGAAAAGTAAAACATTGTGCATTCAGTACCTGAAGTTGAATTTTTGCATCTTTGCTGACACTTTTTGTTCTCCACCGTCTTGTGACCCGCTTGTCTTTCTTTGAAATATCTACACAGTTAGCCTACATTACACAAATAGTTAAAAGCGACAAAGTACTATTAAGTTGGCACAAGCAACACAGACAGTACAGCAAGTTAGTAAAGAATTGTAGCATTAGACATGTACAAATTAGAAAGTAAGGAGAAGAAAGCTGCTGCCAGGGCCCGAAACTGCAGCAGTGGCCAAGCACAGCTACCGTACACTTCTATAAACACATGGTATAGTTAGCTCATTTAGCAAAGCTACTGGTACACTTTTTTTCATGAGTGCACAATATTTAGGACCAGATCTTGAAATACTCATGGATTTCTATTGTGGTACACCCCAAAGAAACAGACTTCACCTCTTCCTGAATTCAATGATAAGTCTCGTTACCTCATTGTAACTAGACTTCCCAACACACCAACACCACTGGGAGATTTGTGTACTCAAGAGGATTCAGTGAAAAAGAAAGAAAGTACTTATGATTTAGGATCAGCTGTTGCTTTCTGGTCAAGAGTAAAACTCATCCTGAACAGGGAAACAGTACAAAACTTGGGACATTTGTACTACGCCTTCTAGAGCATGCAACTTCATCTTTGAGGGTCTTTGGGCCTCCATTCCTTAAAAAACTTAATATGCTATCTTACACAGCGTAACAAAAACTCCTTAAATACAATTTCAATACATACTTGTATTCTATTGTAACAGTTCTCAGTTTTGTTTTGCAAATACCTTAATCATTTGATTTGTCCTATTTAATTCAATAATACATGTCTTAATTATTTGTTTACACATGAAACAATATTCCACATGATCAAAATAAACATATGAGATCAACATTTCATCCAAGATTTACTATGATTTCAGAAAATCATTCTGAGTTAACAGATGGCATCTCTATATTTCACAAAGCACAAAGAACAAATGTTTCACTGTAATGATTTATGTTCAAGCATATTTACCTGCATGTCTGTGAAATTTGGTGCTGACTGAGTTCTCTGTAGTATTTCTAAATTTTGTAGAAGTTTACTGAGTTCCACAAGGTTAGACTGACAATGAGCAAGATCTAACAGATATAAAGTAAAAATACATTAGGTGCTTCAGTTCAGACTCTTCTTTTTCTTTTTTTGTTCTTTTTTGCCATGGCATCCATTGTTAGCACTTTATTGCATTATAAAAGTTTAATGTCCAATTCCCTAGTAGTAAAGCATCTAAGTAAAAGTTTTATTTTTAGAGATGTGGAACAATTGCTATTTCTCTGAGAGTCAGCAACAAGTCTGGACCTCAAAAGCTGATCATATTTGAACAATGACATCCATTAAAATAACACAAATTACTAAGGTAAATTTTAAAAGCAACATCCCAGAACACCCAGAGACAAAAGTTCCCACCGCAAGCATCTAAATACCTAAAGAGCTACTTCATGTGTATGTAAAGATGTAACTTAACCACTCGACTGACTTGATTCTTTCTTATTTATACCAACAAGAAGTTTTGCTGGAAGAACAAGGCATGAAAAGGTAAAGTCTAACCTTCTGCACATCTGTCCATCTCTTCAGAGTCCTGCAACCAGGCTGCGACTTTACTCTGACCAGTAGTGCAGGTGACAGGAAGGCTGTTACTGCAAGGTATAGGAGACTGCCAGGGAAAGTTATTTTGTTGCACCTAAAGCATAATAAATTGCTTAAATTTACTGTTGCTATGTTGCTCTGTCAGTGTAATCACCACACTACTTCAGAACAGAAACCAAACTATTCATTGTATTTTCAGCAACATCTGTGATTTGTCTATATAGTCCCCCAGATGCAGATTTTTCTGAATAGCATTTTGGAGAATGAAATCAAGGACCTCACAAGCAAACTGTGCTTGCTAGCCACCAGTTAGAAAAGCTGCTGTATAAGAGAAAGAACATTATCAAACAGCATAGGGACAGATTTATATCTGATGACAGAGGCAAGTGCAAATTGTCATAGGGATGGTCAATTCTCTGCAAGATCTCTGCAGCAGCCCATTAATGAAGGCTGCAGTAAGGGTAATTTAGACAGCATTTCAGCAGAACATGCTCACAGCTTTTTGATGGCCACTGGTTCCCACACTGGAAGGTCCTGTCCATTGGCATTACAAGAAGAGCCCACTGAAACTGCCCATGAGCAAGCCATGAGTTTTCAACAAAAGAACACTACATACCTTTCCATCTGACACATTAGCAGCTGGTGAGGACTCTGTCGTAGACGCTGAAGGGAATATATGAAAGCTAGCATCTCTTGGAGATCTCACAATTTCATTCTGACGGTACAACCGGTGATGGCGTAATTTTGAAACCCATGCATCAAACGAATCCTGTGACTTCACCTGGAAACAAATGTATTATCAAGAAAGCATTCAAAATACTACTTTTCTGCACGTCTTTTACAGTTTCATTTATTTCTACTGTGGAAGAAAAAATAACACGTATTTGCACACTTTTTACCTTCAGGTGGTAAATGTGTTCTTCTGTGTCAAGATCTATTCTACGAGCCTTTTTTTTTATAGACATAACTGATAAGCCAACATCAATGCTTCCATGGACTTTTCCTTTCTGTATCTAAAACCAAAAAGAAGGGTAAGAATTTGAAAGTATTATGCACTTCTTCACTATATTTAAATAAAAGAAGAAATAAATAAAATAAATTT
>NW_008668782.1:16447-30441 GCF_000695815.1 Acanthisitta chloris
AAAATAGCTGGTGATGAAATGGTTTCCCATTTTATAAATGTTGTAACATAAAGCCATATAAAAAATAAGCTGCACTCAGACTAACCACTTACTATATTTATAGTAAAAAAAAAGTATCTCGCAAGAAGTGCTCGGTGCAAAGCCAATCCCAAAGTGTGTTGGTTCGCACCAGCACACAGGCATAGGAAAGCGAAAAGCAGAGAAAATTAGGCAGTACTTGGCACACTGCTGCTACTGCTTGATGGTTATTGGCATCAGATCTGACATAAAAATTGGAGAAGAAAAATACATGGTCAGGTTAATCGCTCAAGCACCTTCATTACGAAACTCCTTTAAGTAATGTAGCTTTTATTTCCATCAAAGTAAAAAAAGGTAAAATTTTTGAGAACATAACCAAAATCTTACATGCTTTCCATATACATATATGTATATTTGAATCCATAAAAAACTTTCATATGTGTACTGTCCTATATATGCCTAGAGTGAGCATGAGACTCTGGCAGGCTGAATTCCAATAAAAGTTTTTAAGTGGTCTTCAACTTTACTTACATCAATTGGTGACTTTGAATATTTCAGCATTCCATTATCCAGGACAAAAAACCTCTGAAAGAAATAGAAAAAACCCCACACATTCTTTCTAAATGAGCAGATGCAATTTAAACCACGTACAACAATTCATCTGGAAAAGGATTACCCTGTAGCAATTAAGGAATGTTTGGGGAGTTGGAAAGAGAGGATAAATACAGGATTGAATAATTTTCTTGCTTTTGTTTTGACAACAATTATCTTCTCAGCAAGAAAAACTAGATTCTCTGTTTTCAGCATTATGTTCTTATCAAACTTCAATAATCAAGGGTAGTTTTATTTCAGTTTCCAGCCAAATTAATAAATTCTATAAGAAAGACACTGTGGCACAAGAGAATTAAGTCTGTTTCTTAATTTTCTTCCATTTTTATTCCCACAGAAGCTGGTCACATTTCAAATTAACAACCTATCTTCCCTATCCTGAAGTTTTTCTTAGTGCATGATCTACATCTCAAAAGGAAGACTATCTGAGAGACACTGTTCTACCACCTAAAACTTTGTGCCTTATGGTAAAACTTTGCCTTATGGCAAAACTTTGTGCCTTACACAGTGAAGTAAAGATGAGATTGTAATTAATGCTGATGATACATTTTCTAGTGGTAATCTAGCTAATACAGGTATTAGTACTAGTGCAAATATTACAGCATTCCCAGCAACATATGCAGGTTGTGATAAGGCTTATGTTTTGGGTGTTAGTCAATGATACCGTGTGAGCCACTATATCTACCTTGACAAAATTACCAGGACTAACCTAACCTGGCAATGCCTATCTGTGTCATTGCTACAGCTTTATTTTGCTGAGCAGTTCTTACAGCAAAGAGCAAATCTCCTATTCACACTGTGTTTCTCCTGCAATTTCAGTTGTCCTAGCTTGTCTGTACCTGATCACTCAGGCTGCATTCCACTCGAGTTAACATAGACTTTGGCACACAGCATAAAGATGCAGCCTAGTAGGAAACCTAGACTTGAAATGAGATTAGCTCACTTGTGTTTATCATCACTAACTTTCAAAACATGCAAATTAATAGCAACTAATTCCTATTTTTACAATGTAACCTAAAGCACTAATCTATGTTAAAAACCTAGAACCCAGCAAAATATTATGCCTGATTCTCAAAGCTGTCTGACATGCAAGGGAAGGACAATGGTACCATGATGTAAACCTCTTAAATTAATTAACACTCTAAGCAGAGTCAATAGTTAGATAGTAGAAAATCTCCCCTGAAGATGTTTCTAGAACTTACGTCAGTTGCACAACAGATGGTACCAGTACCTCATCCAGGGCAAGGAAACAGTGCTTTCCTGGAGTCACAACTTTTTGAATAAGATGTCAAAACAACAGGAATGTTTTTGGGGTTTGCTTTGGTTTTCTTTTACCTAGGTATGATCATTAATGGACTTCAGAAGAACATGACATTCATTTCATATTGGTCTGTCTCTCTAAGCTGCATACACAGAAGAAACTGATCTTTCATCATCAATTCATTCCATGAATGCTGCATGCTGCACTTCAAAATACAGTTAAGTTCTCCATGTTGTACACATTGTACCCAGTATGCTACTAAAGCACATTGAGAACTGTCAGAATATGACATGCAACATTCAATAGAATGCTATCTATGGCTTTGCGGGCAGAACACTAACACAGTGCATGCTACAATTACTGTCTCTCAAATTCCTCACTGAGTTCTCAGCACAAAGTATTGTTACAGAAACTCCAGGATAACCAGGCAGCAGTCGAAAAAACCCAAACCAAACAAACTTATTAACAAATCCACAGTTTCAAAACCTAAGTTCAGTATAGATCCTAAGATAAAATGTAATTTTATAAGCTCTATTTTTCTGTTCTTTCAGTGTTTCAGGTATGTCAGTTTGAAAACCTTTAATCTCTCTAGACTAAATTCAGGTAGTGCACATGTGCTTGCTTGCTGAAACTACAGACTAGTTAAGTAAAACAAAGTTGAAACATCTAACATAGGCAAAAAAAGGTGGTAGGCATATGTATAATTAAGTACAACATCCAGAAAGAACAGAGAAATTCGAAAAACAACTGCAATTTATACTAGTCAGGACTACATTTAGACTCAGATCTAAGTAAGTCCCACAGTGTGTTGCAAAAGAAGAAAGTTTATGCTTTCCAAGGAAAAACACCTTGTATAGCAAATGATTTCACTGTCCTTTGCAGTAGAACGCATTCTGTCCCTGAAAATTATCCTGCTTTAAGTACCCTCAGGTACAAAAAGATGGGTGAGCATAAATACCACATATCTTGTTGCTAAAAAAGAGGGAAAAATGCCATCATTATGAAATACAGGCAAAGGAGTTTATGAACATCAGGTTTAACGTTAATAAAAGGTAGAGTCATGCATGGAGGAATGTATCCAAATTAGCTAAACTGAATCAGGAGATTTGGGGTTGAGTTTTGGGGTGTTTTGTTTTTACAAATAGAGACATCTAATGGCAAAAATGTGTAGTCCCACTGCACAGCCACAAAGATGACTCCAATCAAGACAACAAACAAAATTTGGGGACAATGCTGAACAAATCTTCTCAGTCAGCAGTCCTGAAGGGGAATGCTCTCCTGTACAAACACTTTGAGTACAGGGAAAAGCCCCTTAGCTCTTTGCTATCATGAAGTCCTATGTACTGTAATGTAAACTCAATACAATCTTAGAGTACATGGCTACACTTTATTATAATACATTTGAAAGAACAAAAAGAGATACTGACTAAACCTCTTAAAATAGAAAGCATCCAGTGTGTTATTTACAAGTTCCATGTGGATTTTGAATACAACATTAAGCAGTGTGCAATTAACTGTGACTTAAAGCCATGAGCTGTGTCTGCAATCTAACTCTTTACACAGGTGGAAGTCATACACCAAAATCCTGGATATTTATTTGACATCCTAATTTCCTCTAGACAAAAATATCCCAACTCATAAGATAAGGTAATAACCTTCTCACTGGTTTATGAGACATTTACCTTGTGCCAACCTTTTAATGGCCATTTTCTCTTTTTCAGCATGAAACCTTCATGTTTGTCTGGCTTCTGGACATTGGTCTGGCCTATTTTCAGACCCTCTATGATTTCCCAGCTGTCAGATTCCTGGTGAAGAAGTATGAAGACACACTGATTAATTAACTGTGCACAAACATGGTGAAGAATTGCACTTAAAAGTAGCACAAATTCTCCAATGCAAGACAAAGAGAGGAGGACTAGGCTTTCAAATCAACCTATTTAGGTACCAAACTACATGGTCACCATATTATGTCTGGCTGTATCTCATTCAAAACTACTAAATATGAACATTTTTGGAAGTCTAACTCTTACCAGGTAAGGCATATATTAACAGTGCCCTTTGTGGTATTTCTTGATCGTGAAAAACTTTAGATTTTCTGATCTTTCAAGTACAAGCTACACTGGTTCTGAATACCCTAGTTTTCCCTTTGAATACGAAAACCAAGCAGAAGATGTTGCTTTATTGCTGATTTTGAATGTAGCCAGTGATCATCTTCAAAGGCATTTTATGACAAAGTTTCATAGGCTAATTGTGCCCTTAGAAATCTGCAAAAGGAAATTTATTTTTTTTTCTTTTCCGGCATTCATTTTCATTCTACTAAGAGAAATTTATAGGAAAGCTAACTAATTTTCTCTCTAGAGAAAAGCACAGGAACAGTATCATGACGACTGGTGCAACTCAAGCCAACTTTGTAACATACCATAGTGAACAGATAAAGGATTATATTTTTAAAGAGAAAAACCTGAATCGTACGTTTATTTCTATCCTCTTGCTACTACTGTAATTAACAGAATTCTGCATCAGTTTAAGAATCTCTAATTGCTCATTCAGACTCTATTTTACTAATTGTACCTTACAAAGCTGTAAACTTGCATTCTCTCAGCTGATGTGTCACAACTCTGAGCAATGTTATGAAAAGCTATCAAGAGAAGGATGTCATAGAGCATCAAACATTTAAAGGGAAAAGAAAAATTGTCTCCCCATTTCTCACAAAGCAGTTCTAAGTAAAATGCTGTCAGTCTTTCATAACACCTTCAACACAGCCCCAATAACATCAACATTGCTATTATGGAAATGCAATTTCAAAGGTATCAGCAAATTTCAAATGTACAATTTTTAATAAGATCTTGGTATTTTAAGAAGGAGAAAAAATCTATACCAAATGATGCATACTAGTGAATTTTAATAGAAACCTTTAATCAGTTTAGTTTTTCCTGCATGAACTATAAACTGTTGCTATCTCATTGTCTGTAAATACCACACTCAAAACCCAACTTTTTTACTTCCCTGTGTTTTGTTTGGATATTCCATTTCCACTCTACAGAGGGAAGCACATACGCATTATTTTTCCCCTACAAAGAAGCATTTGGCACTTGAGGAGGACAAATTGAACTCAAAGTCCCCTGGGGTGAGCAGAGTCTCTCTCTGCAACTCTGCCAACTGATTCTTCACCATATTGATTTCTCCTTTAGATGATCAGTTGCCGGCATAAGTTTTTATCTACTAGATAACATCAGTATTGATTACTTCTCAACTAGAAACCACACAATCTCATATAGCTATTCATTTAAACAAAAGGCCAGATACAGAGGGATAAAACAAGCAATTATTCAATACAGTGGATAGCTGTATTCTGCTGCATCAGTACTACAAGCCATTCTTAAAACCATCCTAACCCTAACTGTGCTTCATCCCACAGGTCTGGTGTGATGGGCTCTGCCCAGAACAAGGGACATTATGAAAGAGCAGCAAGAAATGGGGAAAAAGCAGAGAGAAAGCAATATGTTTGAAGAGTCCTCATCCAATAACAATTCTCAAGTACAGCAGAACTTTAGGACTTCAGTGATTCCATACGTATTAGGTGAGAAACAGCCCTGTAAAAGCAGCAGGACTGGGGGAACACAGTCACAACTTAACAGTCTCTGGGTCTGCGTATGCCCCATGTATGGGAATTAAGGGAGCCACTACTAACAGCTTTATGAACCTAGTCTTTTTGACTGCAAAGTATTTGTTTTCCAAATAAAACAGAACAAACAATTTCATTTTCCTTGGACAAACAGAATATTTCCTTTTGAACTTGTTTTACCAGTCCTGTTTCAGGACTCATAGATATTTAATTTCAGATTTTTCTTTTCCACCAAATATTCCATCACAGCATCATCACCTTTTCAGTGACAATCTTACTTCTGCATATGAAGTATCTTAAAATGAAGCTGCATTTATGTGGAATTAGACTTGTTTAGAATTGTTTATTCCAAAACTAAGGAATTCAGCCAGGAAGAAGTTGACTTCCAAGCACCACACACAAGGCTCCACCTTTCAGGAGCTTTTCAGGAGATTTTCAATTTCAAACTACCCACAAGGAATGTCATTAGGACATATTTTTTGAACCAATATAATTATTGAATAGCAGCAATTTGAGAGCTGGATATGATTTGCTCTATCTTAATAAGAAGATTGGACTGGATCATTTCTCAAAGTCACAGAATCATAGAATACCCTTAGCAGGAAGGAACCCACAAGGATCATGAAAGTCCCTGCAAGCCCCATACTCTGAGACTGTAAAACTTGCTTCTGAGGGCCATCCATGGGCAAAAAATGCCAGCAAGCCTAGATCACAACTACTATCCAAACCCTTAATTTTGTTAATGTAACATCTACTAAAGATCACTGGCTCCTCAGACACTTCAGTTATGGAACAATAAGCTCCAGGGCAGACTCACAATATACTCAATGGTAGAATCATACAAAACACTATCCCAAAGCTGTTAGTCATGCTACTTTGTAACTCTTCAGGGGAAGTAATTACCCAGACTACATCCCCTGCTTTTGCTTACCTTGGATAGGGAGATACGGTCGCTTTCAAGGAACTGCTTGCTTAAAGAAGGGTCTGTGCTTCCTGAAGAAGCTTTCCGCTCCAAAATATGAACACTCTAAAAAACAATAATTAAAGATAACATCATGGCTCAAAACATACAAATCATATAACATATAACATCCCTGACTCAAATGCAAAAATAGTTTGTCTTCTGAGGCAATATACTTTTCTTTCTATTTTCATTTTTGTTTTTAATTTAATTACTCTGTTTAACCTAGATATGAGAGTGAGCTAAAAAAAAAGCCAGGAAAGACAAGTAATGCAGTTGTTACCTACATAGAGGCAAAATGCTCCTAGCCAGACCTATTTGTTTTCTGCTAACATACAAGACACCAAGTGTACATATCATGCAGTCAGCACTGCCCTACATTCACTTCTGAAGCAAACCACTGCACACAAGATATTGCTGCCTCTAACATATTCATTGTCACACCGCAGCATTTTGTTACTGGCTTCTCAACTGGGTGAAGTAACTCATTACACAAATGCTTCTAATAAATTACAGAGTGTTAACAAGATCAGTTACAGTGTCTCAGCTGATGGGCATGCGGGTGAACATTTATGGACACAATGATCTTAAACCATTGTAACTGTTTTTATGTACGACAGTGCTATAAAATTTTATATCTTTAAAGCATGTAATAAAAATTAAACATAATGTCACAACTAGTCCTAAAAAACTGCTGTTCTTAAGAGACATCTAAAAATGTCTTCCCATTTTTCCAGAAATGTTTCACTCATATTTTATAAAAGAAAAAGCATTTATGATACAGGAGAAAATAACCACATTCTTCATGCCTGGATTTGCATTTCATTCTCTGGTGAAATTTTGCAACATCTCATACTACTATTTGTTAAGAATTCTACCACAACATGTCAATAGCGTCTCTTTGACATAAAAGTACTTCATTTCCAGGAGATGTAGTACAATTAAAAACTTGCAATTGCCCTCTGAGAAGAGCGAGTTTTTCTCAGTTGAAAATGACAATTAAGTTTTGTTCACAATTCAGCTTCTTTACATTGATTGAAGAAGAGATTACACAGCTACCAGAGACAGCAGAAACAATCAGGAAATATATAAACATATCCAAACAGCAGTGTAAATATTATTGTTTACACAAATAACTAAGTACATAAGGACCATAACAAACTAAATGAAAACATACACAGCTATTCATATAAATGCATATGCAACACAGACCACATATTGCTGCAGAGCAACACACAGACCTTCATTGTTCTCTTTCAAGTTGCAACTATGAGAATAGGAAAATATGGGGAGTATCTCTGTTGTCAGTGGGAATTAATAAGCATCCCTGCCACTAAGCAACAATAATTGGCATTCATTTTCAGTTATTTTTAATTAAATTTTACAGTGAAGAATGTGGAAAAGCAGCAGTATCATGTTACTCCGGGGCCAACCAGCAAAAAGCATTGCCATTTATGCTTTGAAATCATCTGCTTTGTCAAAGAAAGGCCAAAGTCTATTACTAGTCAGATGAGGACAAACATTTGTATTTATATAGTACAAATTCTTGTCTTTCATGCCAGATAATTTAATGCACTTACTTGAGCTGAGAATCACACAAAGTTACTGATGATAAACAATTATAAGCTTTCTCACTGAATAGAGGAAATGCTATTTATGTACGCATTATCACATTTTAACAACATAACAGAAAACCTAAACCTGTTCCTCCAAGGAACATTAAAATGTCTCTTGATTAACATAATCAGGATGATTCCCAACTTTCTTGCCAGTTTTGTTTGGCAAGCAGGAATCCATCCATCTTGAGATGGAGCAATGCCCAACACAGATGTTCCGAAGGTCTTACATGTAGCAGCCGGTGCACTTTGTTGTTACATAACTGCAATTTCATTTTGCACAATATTTAGAGAGGAGTAACCCAACAGCCCTTAGCTTGCCAGATTTCCAGTGACATTTCCAATTGCATGATTTTAAGGCAAGGAGGTTTTGTGCCTTTTTTTTTTTGTTTAATTAGCCCTCAGTCATTACAGTTCCACTTCAGTTGAGAAATACGTGATTAGCTAACAGCACTTCAATGGTGTTGACTTATTCAAGTATTTGTTTGAAAATTTAAAAATTAACACTATTTAAATAAAATTGCCTTCTTTACATTCCTTACTTCCACAAGTGTTGGCTTGTTGTTGGTATATGTTTGCTGTTCAATTCTTTTCTCTTATGACCACCATTATACTGACACAAAATCATTCCTTTAAATTTGTGACATGTCTCTACCATAATATTAAAAGACATTACTTGATGCAAAATATTTTCCATTAGTGCATGCTATTTTTCTGAAAAATTACAACTAGAAATTACACAATTACTTGACATTTTGAAAGGCAGCCAATTTTATAGTGCAAGAGTTCAGTTATTTAGCATCACAGAAATAAGAAATTATTTAGATCCTGAAGTTACTATCAAGGGGTTTTTGTGTTTTAACATGAAAAGCAGAGTTGGTAAAGGAAGCAGCAAAAAAAGGTGATAAGAGAAGGAAGAGACAGATCAATACAGCTTCTGGGGTTTGTTGATAACCAAACAGAAAAATGAATAATCCACTGAAATAGGCATACCAATCAACCTGGTACTACCATTCCTCTCATCCCGAAAATACAGGCAGACAAAATCAGCCTCTGCATTGCTGCATTCCACGTTTCCCTCATGTTTCAGGACTACCTAAGCACTATAGCTAGTTTGTCCTGGAGCAGCAGCACCATCAAATTCTGTGCACTCTTGAAAATTAATTAAACAGAATTATAACTCTAACTCAAATTACTCCGTAATTCTGTTGTGAAATCTTAGTCCTAACTACAATCCTTTCTTTTTCCTTGCGATTATCCATGACATAAATTATATATGTGAGCACACATTTGCTCCTAAATGCCCCTAACAAGTCAACATATGGGGAACACAAATGCTCATTCTGCCATGCGAATTTTTCCTGTTGCTTCCCAAAGACGTGTGAGCGAGAAGTCAATTGATGGAGAGAATAACAATATGATGTTGTATCATATTCTTATCTTCTTTGGGGGGCAGGAATAGAAAACCAATTTCATATATATTTTGCCAACTTCTTTTCTCAGTTAAGAGTTTAATGACCCATTCACCTCATTGTCCTGGTTTCGTTTGGGATAAGGTTCATTTTCTTCTTAGTAGCTAGTACAGTGCTGCATTTTGGATTTAGTATGAGAATATATTGATCACACGGTCATGGTTTGGCTGTTCCTAAGTAGTGCTTACCCTAAGTCAAGGACTTTTTGGTTCCCCATACTCTGCCAGCGAAGAGGTGTACAGGAAGTCAGGACCAAGCACAGCCAGGACAGCTGACCTGGCCAAAGGGATATTCCATACGATAGAACGTCATGCTCAGTATATACCCGGGGGCAGTTGGCCAAGAGGGGCTGATAGCTGCTTGATGATGGGCTAGGCATCAGGCAGCAGGTGATGAGCAGTTTTATTGGGCATCACATGTCTTTACTGGGTTTTATTTCTTTCTCTCTTGTTAATCTTCCTTTCCATTACAATCATTATTATATTTTATTTAAATTATTAAACTGTTCTTATCTCAACCCACAGGTTTTACCTTTTTTTTCCCCCTAATTCTTTTCTCCATTCCAGTGGCAGGGGTGGTCTTTTTCAAGCCAGAGGCTGAAGACCCTAACTTCTCTTAACTGAATCTGACTTTCCATTTTAAAAAAAAAGACATCCAACTGTTTTTGCAGGGAAGTCAAGTAAAGAAGAGATTTTGAGCAGGTAGAAATAGGAAATCCAGTGAAGGACAAGTATGGCACTCATGCATTCCCTTTCTGCTTCACTGCTTAATTACTAAATGGAATGAATGATACTTTAATACAAAAACTTCTCTATAATTTATAATTTACTAATTTCCTAGAGAAAGACAAGCTGGTGAAGAATTTATCACACACTGGACACAGACTCTCTGTACTTTAGAAATGTGCATGTCATTAATAGTTAATTAATGAAAAAGATCTGGTGGGTCATGGTGTTTGTTTGTCGCATTCTTGCAGTCTTCAACACCCATAGTCATGAGGCCTGGACATACACTGTGCTACAATAGCAACTCAAAATTGAGCTTTATTCACTGGCTTTTTTTGGTGGCATTTTTTTCAATCTAAACAACTAACTAGTGCATCTTTTATTACCTGCTACTCATGGGCATTCTTTTTGCAACCTAGAAAACTTGTGTTCTTATTTGCATTCCATTTAGCATGAAGTGCAATGTTTAATCACTTTCTCTCAGTATTCTCCAATTATCTGAAACACAGCAGCAGTAAAAAGGTAGGCACAGATCTGACTGCATGCACACCTTTTTTTACTACCTTTTAAACAAGCTGTGATGGATGCTGAATTAAGCTGCAATATTATTTGCGAAGGGAATAACCTTGAATCTTGCTTTTATCTTAGGCTACTTCTCAGTCAGCTCTGGCTTTCCTTTTGTTAATGTTGGAATAAAGACAGATTCTTGAATATAATTATGAAAGAAGGATGAGTGCAAAGCAAAACAACTATGTCTCATCAATGTATTTCCCCTAATAAAGTATTATAGCACTTTTTTTGTATTTATAAAGCAATCATGCTCCTATTCTCATCCTCAGTTTCTCCTATTGACACTGCTCCATAGCTGTTTTCAACAATCTCAGTTATCAACCAACTGACAGAGGAACTTAACAATATTTTATAACCAACACATGCAGTTAATCTTTTTATTCTTGTTGCAACACATGCTCATCTTGTACACAAATGTGCTTAAGAGCAACATTTTCTCTTTGTAATCTTTTTACTGAAAGACAAGTGTGTATATACAAGTAGCAGTTCTGTCGCATATGAATAATAGACAGGTATGCATGCCTACTTCTTTCCTGGTATATGCAAAGTAAACACTTCTTGTGTAACAAAAATGTCAAGGATTTGTTAGCTCAAGAGCTCTCTGTCAGCTCTTTCTGGAACTCCAGCTTTGTATTGTACTTCCTGTCAATGCTTTTAGCCCCTGGAAGCAAGGAAGCCTTTAGTTTTCTAGGTAATTTTTTTATAAACTCTGAAGATAAATAAGTTCTTGCTCCACTTAAGAGCTTCTTGGAGGAAAGCATTAGCATGACTGGACAAAGCAGAAAAGAGCTATCATTGTAACAGCAACCTTCCCTTTGCCAGAACAATGGTTTGGAATGACTACCAAGCTGCAGCCTGAGTATTCAAAGACAATATTCTCTTTTTGTACCTATCTCAAGACAGAGCAAACAGATAAATTTACAGTATCTGACACAAAGAATACAAATGTCTGCTAATGATACAAAGCTTCTTTCATAACTATTTAACAATCACAATTAAAAGTATTGATATTTTTCTAAATAGTTGCAGACTAGCAATTCATTTTATTCAGCTTGATCCTGTCTTCAAAAAATGAGGGAAAATAAAATTACATACACAAAAGAAAACCATTTTTTGACGTTAATTAGTTTACTAATGAAAGTATTCTAGACACGAAAGGGAATCTCAGTTAACGAAATCATAGACCAAAAGAGTTGGACCCACACTTAAAAAAGTTCATAGGTCCAGAAAAAGAAACACCTTTCTTCCTGGGACTCTCTTTCACATCCTTTCTTTAAGCTACTTACTTAGTCTTTCTCAATATCCTTTAAATTTTAATATATGCAGTACAAAAATACAGGAGATAGGAAAACGGAGGGTTGTAAAATTTTTAATCAGTTTTTTTTTAATGTGAAATATTACTCTACTGGGGGAAAATTGTTCTGATATAACAGCTTCATTTTCAATTTCAGGATAGTGTATTTATTAAAAACAGAAAAAGAGAGATGTCAGAACAGCAAATAGCTTTACTAAGGCACACATTTATTCTGGCTAATGCATTTGTACATCTCAAATGTGGACAATCCAGTTGTGCACAAGTGTCGTGAAAACAGAAGCCTCCATATCATATGTGCCATCACCCTCCTTCTTCACTTTTTGTGCCTTTCCTCTCCACTGAGAAAATGAAAATACAGTCATGCTTCTCTTTCTTCTCCCCCATTTGTTTCCCAGAAATCCTAAATGGCACTTCAGAAGAGCTGCACTTCTTTCTTCTAAATTTGTGTGCGTGTGAGCTGCACTTCCAGTTTATATACTCAAGGAAAGTGAGACATGCTTAGGTAGGTATGGACATGTATGCGTGACAGAGGGGGAAAAAAACAAAACAGGATGAATGCAAGGGTGACCATGTTCTGACCTTTAAATTATCTGTCATAATTTGCATGGGTAATTAAGCTTTCATGAGAGCAATTTCCCCACTTTTGTAATAGATGATAGCTATAGACACCATTTCTAAACAAATTGATGTTTGTAAAAAAAAAATCTTTCTTCATAACATATATCTGAAATTCAGCATTCTCCATGCAGCCTGTAAATCACTCCTAGAGGTAAGACAACTCAGATAGCAATGTTTATGAAGCTCAGAGAATGTGTATACACAGTCTCTTGGGACAGCTTTGTATGAATGTTATCACTGCTTCTTCTTCACTGCTCCAGACCATTTTATTTCTTCAAAGCTCTAAGGACAAGTCTTGGAAAGAGACAGCATCTCCCTCTATTAATCTCCAGGACTGTACTCTGGATCTTGTCTCCAAACCACTATAGGTAAGACCAAGCACAGGGGCAGTCATGATCCAAGTATCTCCAAACACTAACTGGAGGGGGTCATCCAGCGCACGTGCACAGAGATGTACTCCTGGTTGCTATCTATCCATTTTGTACATTCTAGGCAGAAATATGGGCACAAAACAAAGGGCATGTGCTGTGTGACTGCAGGCTGGCTTCACAATACATACACAGCAAGCCTGATGCACCCGGTCTGATCCAGGCTCCTGGGCATGTGCTGCTGTCAATGTGTGCCAGCAGCCCTGCCCACAAGGACTCTCAGCACTGAAGCAGGGATGTCTCATCCTTTCAATGCACCCACCTGCATCACTTACACGGGTTTCTATTCAATCCCCAGACAAATCTGTAGTCCAGAGAGCTCCACTTTCTAAGTTTAACCTCCTTCTGAAGGTCTGATTGTGCCACATGTAGATGTTCACTCAGTGTTACCCATTTAAGTGATGAAAATCTAACAGGTCTGAGATTTATGATTTCATTTAAAACAAGCCCTAAGGACATTGAAGGCAATGTGACAGTCACATGGGTATCCTACAGCTTTATAAGCTGCATTGTTTTTCACATACTGAAGACCCACTACCTCCCAAACCTAAGGAACATTTTCACACTCTATCAAAGATGCAGGGGAAAAAATGTTATAGAGTAGCAGCAGCTAATCAATTTAAAGAATAATTGAATGTTTTTGTTAACAATTTTGCCACCTTATTCTTTGGCTCCGTCAGAACATTTGGTTGCTCCAGTGAGTTGCTCCTTTTAAAGTACTCACTCAACACTTCCTGCTCTAATGCTGCTTCAACTGTATTATGTGAAGAAAGTTA
>NW_008668782.1:30451-76309 GCF_000695815.1 Acanthisitta chloris
TGCAAAAGAGCATCACTGTAACAACAGTACTTGGCATTCAGTAGCATCTTTAGTTTGAAACTCTTGGAGATTAACAATTATTATTGAAATAATTCTCACCGACTACTGAGAAGTAAAAAGGCTTTTAAAAGTCTACACTTCACGACAGAGCAAAGCCGTGAATAAAGGCTGCATGTTCTCAAGTCTGTACTGAATCTCTTAAATAATTGTCCATCCTGTAACAACAGTACTTGGCATTCAGTAGCATCTTTAGTTTGAAACTCTTGGAGATTAACAATTATTATTGAAATAATTCTCACCGACTACTGAGAAGTAAAAAGGCTTTTAAAAGTCTACACTTCACGACAGAGCAAAGCCGTGAATAAAGGCTGCATGTTCTCAAGTCTGTACTGAATCTCTTAAATAATTGTCCATCCTTGCCTTCCTCTCTTTTGAAGTCACGGAGAGACAAGAACAAGTGAAATTTACAGGAAACCACCGAGAATTTTATCCCAGATGTCACATCAGGCTGTCAGAAGTGAGCAGGCATGTGGGTTGCTACTCAGTTTAAGATAAAGAAGGTATATAATCGTGCTCAGACATCTCTTCCACATGAAATCTATTACATTATATTATATTGCAGTCTTGTATGAGCAACACTGTCTTAGTGTTTTCAGCCTGATGTTCTTCCAAAAAAACAGTTCTTGCTTCTTAGTTTCATGTCCTACAACCTGACAATGCATTTGGCTCACCCACTTCTCTCCCCCTACTCAATTCTGTCACCTATTCATTTCCTGACCAAGATTCTCACTCTCCAAATCAAGTACTTTTTACTTTCTACACAGCTGAGTACTCCACTCCTGGCACTTCTTACTTCCTCCTCCTGCACCACCCACTTGTGGTGGTGTGCAGATTGCCCATGTGAACTCAACTTCACAGAACCTGATGTACACCTATGAAAAATTTGTAGCTCCATTCCTTGGGAAAAACTTGAGGGTGGTTTTCTTAGCCAAGAAGGGTATTCATAATACTACTTTTATGCTTCTTAATGTTAGCTGAAAGCATGAAACACTAGAACTGACACAGAATCCATGCTAATTCCCTATCATGCACATCTCTTCTCATTATGCTTTATCATTAGTTAATGAAAGAAACAACAGACAAGTTGCCTCTCTTTTTCTGCTCCCAATCTGTGTCTATCTCATCTAATCAGCACTTTATGCTAGTGGCTGCCTTTTATTACATGCTTAATACAGTACATAGCACTGAGACCTAGATTGCTATTGCATCCCTATATCCAATTAACTATTATTGGTCCTTTTTTTCAAGTGCCATGTATTTCACCCCTAGATTCACCTACTGCAATACCTTTTTTACAGTCTTCCAGTTACTCTATAAACTAAAGTTTGGTGAAGGTTGCTGCAGACAGATGACTCGATCCTTCCATCACTGTTAAAGCCTTTATAGTAACAAAATGATGATGCCCACCTCAGGAAATACTGCCTTCAGGAGACTGCTTTGACAATTCAAATACAGCAATTATAAAAAGCTAAGTAGGCATTTTCCATCACAGACCTTTGGGCAAGACCACAGCCTTGGAATCATGCTCTGCTCCTAAATTTCAAGGGCAGGTAAATATCTTCAATCAAAACTCAGTCTCTTCTGCAACCCTTGAGTACAACTCCTTTGTTAGTCAATATTGCTCTTGCAGAAAGGAAAAAAAAAACCCCAGCAACAAAAAATCAACAAGCCATGTTAATTTCTGAAAAGCAGACTGCTGCTCTGAAAAATCTATTTTTCTTCTTCCTCCAAAGCCCCTATCACTCCCTCTTTACATATGACTGAAAGACAATAGTCGTTTGAAATATGAAAGGTCTCCTAGAAGAAAGGTGACTACATAAGGCTAAATGCAATAGGACTAAAAGCTTTTCTTCCTTTGTGATTGCTGTGTACAAAAAGAACCAAGGATCTGTTAAAAACGCAAGCTGACAAAGAGAAAGAGAAAGAGATGACAGCTGATCATCTCTTCCCCATAAAAGGCCAAAAAGAAATCGAGACATTAGAAGCAAAATCCTCACATTTAAAACAGAAAACATTGCTAAATCCTCTTCACATCATGTATTAGCTACCCTTTAGATGGTGGTCAGCAAAGTCAAAATCTCTTCTTGTTCACAGCTTCAATATTATTACTCTCCTTCAGAATCACTCCGTCTTTTTAACAGCCTGGGGTCAGGCTCCAATTTGCCAAACTGCACATTGTTAACCCTATGATGTCCTTACCTCTTTCTGCCTTCTCAGCACAGTATTGCAGAGAATATGTAACATATTACAGTCTACACTGACTTGAATAATAAATAAATCAATAACTCAATAAATGAAATATGGAATATTTACAAAGAACTGACACTCATAAAACTGAATATACAACATATGATTTTATCATATCCATATCATATCATATCCAGTATTCCTCCATTTTGCTGTGCAACAGTATATAACTAGCCTCTTCAGTTTCATGAGGGATGAAAAACAAGAATCTCCCTTGTCAGCATGGCCCACAAAAAAAGGCTATCAGAATTGCAATTTTTATGCTCACATTTATATGAAGACTCTACTGACAGTGGAAGTCAAAGGTGTTCTATGCTCTGCAACAGCTCCACAGTAGGAAAAACTACTGCTGCTGAAGTATTCCTTATCAAGGACACCACAACTTCCCTGTCACCCTGTTCAACTCAGGTTAAACAAAACATTTTGGTTCTGGAACTTCTTCTGTCTAAAAGTCCAAATTAAACACAATTCTAATGAAAATGAATGACAAAAAGCTGAACTCAGTTTTTTTGCTGTTGCTGGCTTCAATAGTCTGTTCATTTATCCATTATTTGGTCACGGAGCCTGCAAATTGGCAATGTCAAAGCTTTTGCTGACTGCTAATTCTCTTAGGTGATGTATATTGCACAAGTAACAAAGCTACAGTAAAATGCCAGCATTATATACAGCACGACATTTTCCACTCTCCCTGAAATGATTTATCATAGTCACGTTCACACTCATTCAGCCTCTTGTGCCATAATTTATTGGGAAACTGTTCCATAATTACTGGTATGACTTTGACAAGAATTATATGATGAGAAGATTTCAGCCATTAACCATCTAGAAATATGAAGTGTTTTCTCTCACATATGACAATGAAAGCTACATTGACACTTCATCCAGTCACATCAGTTTTCATATTCATATATATTGCCAATTCAGGAAGGGTGATTTTCTCTTAGCCGCCATGAAGAGTCCAAGGAGGCAGCAAGACAGAATTTTCAAGCCTTTTCAAAGTAAAACCCAACGACCCTTGAACCAAAATCCCCTGCCTCCTAGCTACCATTGTGTTTGGGGAAAAGCCTATTACAAAAATCCAAACATATACAAATAATACCACAAGCAAGGAAAGAAATTAGAAATACAATTGTTATAGTAGACGGTAGGATGAAGCTAGTTGATTTACTGCATCTACATGCACAGAGGAAACATTCACGTGTTTCTCTACCACTGCACTTCACGCTGCATTGCACACTGTAGCTCAATTTCTTTCTGCAGAAGAAACTGTCCATCCATTCATTCTCCTGGATATTTCTCTGCCATTAACACCGAAAGCACTAAGGCAAAAAAACGAATACCTAGGAGTAGCCTTTCCGGTCCATATTAACATGCCTAGATATACCTATTAAGCATCATCACACTTTATTGGATCTTCTGGATGCATCACACCATCAACCTCTTCAGCATTATTTTAAAATCATGCTTCATGTTTCTGTGATCAAATACGGACTTAAAGTTAAGCAGCTATTTCATTACGATGACAGGTATTACCTGCTCTAACCCCATTGCTATGGTAACAGATATGGTAGCCACTAAATTTATGGTAAAATGTATTCCCAAGAGGGAATTTTTTTTCATTCTCACTTGCATGATTGTATCAAACTACCTAATTATAAATAGAACTCAGAGGATATGCTCTTAGCTGAGACCAGCAGTTCCTATGAGTCTTGCATTCACTTTCTTTGGGTTTAAATGTAGGAGATAAAATATACTTATGCTTTAAACAAAGATGACAAAATTCTTGTTCCGGATGGAGCTAATGAAAAATCAAGAGATCATATGCTAACCAGGACTTAATTAATTGAGTACAGCTATCCCAAATCCTGTACAGTATGAAAGGGATAATATTAAGCACCTGTGAGAAAAATCAGGTATTGATTTACCCAAGCAATGGAAACTATTTGAAAAATTCCAGACACATTACCTGCTTGTTATTGAACACACATCAGAATTCTCCTGATTTAACATTTAAAACATACCTTCTGGTGAGGCTATTTGCATTTGAAGTTGTAAATGTTACAGTTTTCATTCAAAGTCTCAGTTTTCAAAATTTTTATAAGACAGGTAAGGGAAAAGACTTAAACAGCAGCAGCTGAGAAAATAGTGCCAAGCTGGCATACAAGTAGCTAAGCCACAGACATTCAAGCAAATGCATATCACAGCAAGTGATTATATAAGTTCTTTTCCTGCCTCTTTTGCATGGATCAAAGTTTTAAATATGTTTCTGTTCCAACCAAATTTTCAGTATCAACCTTTGCATTTGTAAATATACATGTAATAACCTATCTGAAATCTAGTGGGTAACTCTGATACTTTGTGAAGTGTTCCCACTGACGATGTGGCCAGACTGTACACCAGCCCTCAAAAAAGCCCACAGGAATGCTCAAATTGTCTTCATCTCGAAGGGATCCTGGAGAAAAGACTTATTATATCCACAAAGACAAGGAGCTCCTGAAAACTGAAGTCTCACATAACTGGACTAATACTTTATGAAGTTGTACAACCAGTGCCAAAGAAGCCACTTCTCAAAAGACTTCAGAGTATGTATCCCACTTGTCCAGGTGATTATAGACTTCTTGCTCCAGTACTGCATAAAATGCCCATGTTGCTTCTGAATCTTTTTCAAGCCACTTGAGAAAATGGAAAAACTAACTCAAAAAATCAACAGTTCTTGGCTGTAGTGATATCATTCAGTGCTGTAAGCAGGCAAATCTAGAGCTAGCAAGAACTAATGGTCATATTACAGGAATAAGTGAATTATCCCACCAGATGGTACAAACATTTAGATCTTTTCCTTACCTGCCTCCTGTCTCTCTGAGATGATGACGATGAGGAGGCACTTCTATGTGATGGAGTGGATGTTTTGTGAGCTGGAGATATACTCTTCTCCTCTGAACTCATCTTTGCCGCAAACTTGTATTAATGATCTTGTGCTCTTATCACTCATCTACCAAAAGGCAAGGGATAGTCTTCTGCATCCTTCTGTTTTACAATCTATGAACAGCCAAACAGGAATTTGGTCTCAGCTGAACTGAACCTTAATAAAGAAAAATGTGAGAGAAAGAGTGAATAAATACACCTTCAAACCAAAGTAGTTCTGCAGCAAAGAAATCTGTTGACTACTTAATCCAACACATCTCCCAGTCTTTTAGTCCCCTTCCCAACAACTACCCAGACCAAACACAAATGCTTTGTTCTGCCTTCTCACAGAAGATGAAAACGGTATTATTTCAAAAAACCCTAATGAAATGCTTAAACAATTTAAAACAATTCTCAGGCAAAGTTTACAAATCCTTGACAAGGGGTCATTATCCCATCCTGCATAATATCATAACATTATTGAGTACCTCCTCAAGACTTCCTATACAGCACAAATGCCACTGAACACCCAGTTAAAATCAGTACCTCTTAAAAAATCCTGCCATTAGATTAATTGCACTCTACAAGTTGGTTCATAAAAGCAGGTCCCTCTCTTAAAGATGGTGTCCACAGCCTGCAGCATCAAAGGCTTTACTGAGGCAGGAGGAAATGAGTGGTTGGGTGTGCACCTTTAATTTCCACTCAGGATCAGAAAAATAGAGCGGCACAGAGGGAATTTGTGCCAATAGTCAAACACTACCTGTCAAACCCTATTAAAATGTTGCAAGTACGTCATGACAGTTCAGGAATGCAGTTACACTTCTCTGTGTTCAGTGTGATCTTGCTTCAGCACAGAGATACTGTGTCTGACCTTCCACTAACCATGGATAAAATTGTTCCCTGAATGAGATCCTAGCTTCAGGCAGACAACGTATCTTCTCCACTGCCCACATTCTAATTTTGAAATAGTGCCCTTCCACACACACAGTGAGGACAGCACACCGAAGGTCAGCACAGCACAGCTACCTGTAAGATAGGTGTGGAGAAAGGTGCTGTCCCATACCACCTTAAATGAGATGACATTCTCAGACATGAATAAAGGCTCAAGAAAGCATGACACATTGAAGACAAAGCTCTAGCTTCTCCAATCACAACAGATATCCATGCAAGATTATCCTGAATCCAGATACTCAGACAGAGCCAGCTAAATAATTAATTACATTGTGCCTTATGACCACCAGCTTCCAAATACTGCATCCTAAGAAACATCCTTCTGCTGAAGCTGAGGTCTGTGATGACTCATTACTAGAAGACACCTCTTCTACAGGAAAGTGGAATGACTTCACTTTTTTAGCTATCGGTACTTTTCCAAGTATGAATCTCATCCATATCTTATGAATGAGCTTTCCTGGCCATCAAGGAGTCTCCCATAGAATTACAGATCCACATGATATCCACCAATTCTACACAGCATCCCAATGACATGACTGGGAGGACATGGCTGTTCTGACAGCAAAAGCTGCCCACATACCCTGAACATCTTGGCAAATTCTCTATTCTTTTCAGGATGACAAGTTCCTGCTAGGAGAAGTCTAAGAAGATGGGTTGTGATGGAGCTGCTAGAGCCAGCTACAAGAAGACAGATATTTCAGGAAGAAAGAAACAAGTCACACAGCACATTTGTTTCACAACTTCAGAGAGAAAACATAATGAAGCTGCACCCAAAGAAAGCCTTTTCCTTCTATCCTAGCACACTAGAGACTGCTGGTCTAGTTTAACAGCATTTTCACATCCTACAAATGCATCAGGCAAATTTTAGTCAAAGGGGTATAACAACAGGGATATCTCAAGGTCTACAAAATTTCCATATAAATCAAAGATCAAATTACAAAAACTAGAACAAAAATATTACATTCCTAATTCACACAGCTGTGCAGGACATTTTAGTTATTTTACAGCAAATCTGCAGTCACTTTCAGCTGTGAGGTCACTGAAATGTTTTTAGCAGAGTAGCCTTTGGGCAAATGAAAATCAAACCCTTTCTAAAACATCTGATCTTCATTCATTTGATTCACATGGAAAAATTTATATTTAGTAATGGCACAGAAGGACAGTGATCTGGCACTTCAAGTGTGTTCAGAAGGCTCTGGGGAAGTAGAGATGCTGTTGTAAGAAGCAATCACAATGCTAGCAAGCAGTACACAAGGAAAACAGTTATGTAAATAGCTGCCAGGTTGAGATTCTTTAAGTATGGACTTTTCCTTTTGAAAGGTATTAATAAAAAAAAAAAAAACAAAGGAAAGAAGCAGCTAGTGGCTTACACCTGAGCCAAACTACACAGTAGTTCTGTGGTGCTCCCCAAGCATTAAGAGCTGAACCTAACCAACAACTTGCTCAAACCACACTGATTTATTGACTGTAGTCTACAAAAAGAAACTGAATCAAAACTAAATCATCTCTCTTCGCACTACAAGAAGCAAACATTTCTTCGTGCCCTATTTCACAGCAACAATAACTTCAGTACTAAATTGCTGTTACTCATATAAAGAAATTTCTGATAAAGAAACAGTTCATTTCAGGGTTAAAAGTCAAAACAAGACAAATGCAATATTTGAGAAAACAAGCCATGTAAGCACAACAACAAAAAATATATAATGCAAATTAGCAAGAGCTAGCATTGAGCTCTTTGTTATTGTTCCTGCACACTGAATATGGATTCTGTTTTTCTATATTGCTAAGAGTCTATCTTCCAATTTTGGCTTAAAATTTCAGCAATACATCTTTTTTTAGAGCATGTTAGAAGGAATAAATTTAGTGAAACTGACGTAAAGAGACACCAGTCATTCTGTGACTATGACTGAAGCAAACAATTAGAAATGTAATTTTTTTCACCAACAAATTCAATTTACCAAAATTAAACCAATGCTTTTGAAACATTTTTAATGTTGTGGGGTTTTTTTCCATCAGCTACTGCCAATTTTGCTATTGACTTCAGTGGGAAAGGAAGCAAGACATATAGCATGGTAGAATATTTCTACAAAGTAACAGACAATTGAAAAACACATTCAAAAACTATGATGTTGAATTTCGGGTGAGTGGGGATGTTCCCCTAGAAATTGTGCATTAATTCTGTTTACTGACAAAGATCAAAACATCTGACTTATTGTACAAGGCCAATGTTACCATCCCTTTACTTCACAGCAAATGTGTCTTCAACCTGGAAGTAATTCAACTGATTGCATCAGACAAGTCAAAAACAATAGCATAAACCAGGGTAACAGTACTGGCCATTGGTTATTAATTGTTCCATATCCAAGTATCATTGACCTGTAGGCTGCATTTTGTACACACCAACTAAATCCCTCATGAATTGCTCAAAACTACCTGTCAGTTTAGGACTGTAAGTTCATTCAGCCCATCAAATCTGACCAGGCATTGGCTTGCATAAAAGTTGCTTTGCCCTGAGTTCCCAAATATATTCATTCTTCCAGCATACAAGAGACAGACTTCCTAGAACACAAAAGCCAGATGCTGCAAAGAGATTTCTGTAATCACAAGTATGAATTGCCCAGCCGGGAGTTTTGTCTTCAACTATTTTTACTGTCATCTCAAATATTTTGGACTTTAAACATCATTTGCAATTTATTAACTACTTACTGGTACTTAAGTACACTCTCTTCTAAGTTACTTCTTTTTTTATATGTTAGGTTATGTATATAGAAAGGTAAAATGATCTGCCCAAAGTCATGGAGAGAGCAAATCTTGTAAGCAGAATATGCAGTGATGTCTTTTAACTCTGATGCATAAAGAAAAAATAACGTGCCATCCTCCAGATAAGAACATCTATATCTATTCATAAAGAAATACAAAATTACCATACATAAACTGCTATAAGAAATTATTTAAGAAATATACTATAGGTTCTTTATTGTACTGTTAAGAAATTCTTTATTCTTTCTTAAATATCTGGTATTGAATACTTCTTCTGTAAATGAGAACCATTCAACCACCTTCTTCCAGTTTGTCCCTACTATATTTGGGTTTTAAGTTAGCCTTTGAATTCAAGATGGGTTTTTCTCAATAGGGTTTTTGTGCTTGATCTCAATTGTTACAGTCTGTCTGAGCCTGGGTGGGAAAAGCTAGACATTCCTCATTCCACATTCTTTCTCTACTTCAATCTAAGATTTGAACATTTTTTTCACTATGCAGTTATATTTTCCTTGTTTACTTTCAGATCATTGATGTTGTGGTTTGTTTGTTGGGGTTTTTTCCCCTGGTGTCTTAAATCAAGTATTAAATATATCTTAAAAAAATTCATTCTTAATTTCCCTTCCATTCACAAAGGGTTTCTGTCTAAATAAATAAATAAACCTTTATTTTTCATATCAAAACCCACTGATTTTTACTCTAGAGATACTATAGTTACCCAGAAGTCCTGCTATCATATGAAACAAAATTATTTCAGATGTATCAAAATAAATGATCAATGCATTACCAATATGTAGTGTGGTTACTTTTTATATCGATGTTACACTAAATACCTTGAAATTCAAGGAAGCATTGAGAGCTACTTACTGATTTCTCAGAATCTTTTATCTCGGGTTACAACAATAAGTTTGATTCAACATCTCTTAAAAGTATTTCCTGGAATTCTGTAGAATGGTCTGTTCAGGAGTATCACAATACTGAAGCAGACACTGAATCTCCAAAAAAACTTAATTAGTCTTTTCTTCAATGAACAAACCTCATTGTGTCTTAAGTTGAACAGATTGTCGTTATTTGAAATTTCATTTTAAAATTTAATATTTTTATGCTATTTGCTAAAGATTTAAAAAAAGGGGTGGGAGGAATGCAATGGAGAAAGGCTATTTTCATAGGAGGGAAAGTTAAGTTGTTTAAAAGGTCTGAGTGAGAAGACACACAAGTAATGAAATGAGACAATACACCAGGGAGAAAACTGGACAAAGACTTGGGAAACACAAGCTGTATAAACTGCACAAATTCAATGGGTGACACAAAGGAGAGAAGCAGCCTGTGGAAATTAATATTTGCAACATCAAAGGCATTAATATTGTGGCTATCATGCTTTACAAGCCTCCACTGTACGAGAAATCCATTGACACTGATTAGGGAATCTCTGTCCTCTCCCAAAACCTGAAGATGTTCCACTGAGCCTGGGCAACTGCAAGAACTGCAGCATGGTTTGTAAAAAGGCTATTAGCAGAAATGGAGAAAATGTACAAATGCATGAGTTGTGTAAATTCAGAGTTACAAATGAATGTGCATGTCATCTAAAAGATAAATTAAAGTTCTCAATGGGTAACTGCAAATGAAGTCTGGATTCAAGTAACAGACTTCTGTGATAAATGTTATGTTGTTTCTCACTCTGATTGAGTCTTTTCTGCAAGAGTGCCCAGAATGCATTATAGGGTGTTTAATATCTTGTGCAGTATTAGAGTAATTTGAGAAGACAATTTAGGGCATAGAGCTGAGTCTTTAGACATAAATGAACCAAAAATATGCAACTGTCACTGGCATTGTTTCAAGGAAAACATTCAAAGTCAACATGGAGCTGCTTTTCACTTGGGAGGGAAGAGGTTTTCTGTGGTGCTCTGCAGCTGTATAACAGTCATTCAATATTTGAGCACTCAGTGGAGACCGACTTTTGTTCTCACATTATGAGGAATATGTAACTGCCTCTTACCCCCTTTACAGCTGACCTTCCATGCAGGAAAATCATAACTACACTTTTGTTACAGTACATGAATGCTGAAAACACAAAAATACAATGGAAATAAAACATCTCACTGCAGCAGCAATGTTGTAGTGATTTTAACGGAGTGCTCGTGGGAAATAAGCAATTCATCTTTTTTGATTTTTAATAAACAAGTGAATCAATCCCTTTATAGACACTATCTGAGAATCAGACACATCATTTTAGCAAAGCATCAACATATTAAGAAAGGATTTTAATCAATTCATGTTAAGATCTGTTTTACTTGCAGACTTCTGACCAGTGAATTTTAAATCCCAGACAGCAAAACAACACTTCATCTAAGGGAACCACAGATGATTTATTTTCAGGCCCAATGTTTATAAGTAGGGATAAATGAGGTGCTACTGGGAAATCTAGCTAACACTAAATAGTTTTTAAGGTAGAAGATATTATAGTTCATATGACTGTGTTACCATTGCTCCCTTCAGCTAGTTTAAAAGCTGCATACTGAAGGTTTGGATAACAAATGTACACATCTAATTGCAGACATTCATAACAACATTGGCATACACAAATTATGTCTGATACTATATACAGCAATACATACAGTGCCTAAATGCTGCCATAAATCATTCTTTATCCCATACTCAGGAGGATCTAGATCCTGGCTGTAGGTAGAAAATGTGTCTGGTCCAGCATTACCCCTGAAGAGGAGCTATGATACAGACCAAACTGCTGCTGTTGGTCAGCACAATTTGCAGTTTCCATGATCATAGTATCATAGAATCATTTAGGTTAGAAAATACTTTTAAGATCTCGTCTAAAGACATTTAACCCCATGCAATGCTACAGGCTTGGGAATAAGTGTCTGGAAAGCTGCCCAGTGGAAAAGGACCTGAGGGTGCTGGTCAACGGTCAACTGAGCATGAGCCAACAGTGTGCCCAGGTGGCCAAGAAGGCCAATAGTATCCTGATTTACATCAGAAATAGTGTGGCCAGCAGGATTAGGGCAGTCATCATCCCCCTGTGCTTGGCACTGGTGAGGCCACATCTTGAATCCTGTGTTCAGTTTTGGGCTCCTCACTACAAGAAGGACACGGAGGCTCCCTGGGGAAGTAGTGCATTAGTCACCATCTCCAGTAGTCATCATCCCTGGAGGTATTTAAAAGGCATGTAGAGGTAGTGCTTGGGGACATGGTTTAGTGGTGAACTTGGCAGTATTAGGTTGTGGTTGAGGTCTACGACCTCAAAGGCCTTTTCTAAATTTAATGACTCCGTCATGGAAATAGTAAATTGTGCTGACCAAGTGCAGCAGTGATGATGATCTGCCTGAGATCATGGTGTTGATCAGCAGCCTCTCTGCCAGAGTGATCAAGGCAAGCACTCAGTCTTGCTCCTACAGTCACTTCACTGCTGAGCTTCAGCAAAACTCTGAGATCTCATATTTGCTTAACAAGATGTATGAAGTGGTTATATGTGGGCACTCATCTCCTTCATCTCATTGATTGATCTGTTTGCTAATTTAGCTAAATATTTAACTAGATGTACACAGTAGCAATGTGACCACAAAACTCAAGTGATATAAAACCCAATGGCTTGCTATTTTATGTCTTATTTCATATTATAATAGACAACAGCAGTACTTACCCATTTTACACATGCAATTTCCTGTAAACTCTTTCAAGATAAACAATTAATTGGCTAAGACACAATGTTTATGTCAATAAGAGTAAAGTCTAAATCTGTATCACTATTCTTAATGCAGATACCACTTCTCATTGACTGAATGATATTCAGTAATGCCGCAAAAGTAATGGAATAAAACCCCCCTATTTCATAGGTGTTATGTTTTACAGCCCTACATTTGACAACCTCTCATGACAAGCATTTGTTGGAAGAATTATCATGGAAAATAAACTGAATTAACATGGTATTTCCCAAAACAGTGACTAAGATTTTAAATGCAGTGGTTTTTAAAGTCTATAGGCTTTGTTTTCAGGGTCAGGTTAAGGAGTGGTTTTGGTTTTGCGCTTTTTTTGGGGCTTACGCAGCGGAGAAACAAAGCAAAAGCCCCACAAGATTAAGGTCTACTTCTGTACATAATCACTACATCATTACACATACTCCAAGTATGTGTCAATAATACAATCAGTAAAAATAACATTACAAAAAATCACTTGCACGGGCATGTATCTCTGAAACATACAATTATGACAGACTTCATCAAATAGATGGATGAGGTCAAAAACCAGATAATCAGATTCAGACAAGAAGAGGTCAGTACAACATCTGTCTTTTCTATTTTCTGCTTGCTATACGATTAAGCAGAGTTTTCTGCCCTTCCAGAAGCCCTGAAGCACACATGGTAATTAGCGGAGTTCCAGTATGTCCAAACCTCCAGTTTAGATGTAATTTCAAAATAAACCCTCAACTCATTTGCAGTCTCTGAGGATTGCCTCAATAGCTGAAGAGACCCTAGGATTTTCATTGGGAAATCTTTGTTGTTCCATGTTCCTTCAGGCTAGAACACTCCTGATTTGCATGGATTGAAATTTTTTTGCATACTACAGAGGCAGCGTATCAATCGGTGTCGTAAGCACTTGTAAGGGACTGCTGAGAGCAGAGGGTTAAGTGTGCATACAGATTCACAAATATATAAACATAAATATGCAGTACATACCAGTTAAACATTAAACAGGAAAAAGTAACTGGTGGACATTATCCTCCTTTCTAGACTAATCTAAATCTGGGACATCTTTTAAAAAAATAAAAGAAAAATAAACACAAAGAAAAAACACAATACACGCTATTACATCCTTCCATCCCTTTTTTAAACTCAAAACATTGCTGGGGAATTTTCATTTTCATCCTAACTTTTTCAGAGAATCCTATTGTTCCATTTTTGAAAAAAAATAATCAAAACTCAGGAAATGCTTTCAAGAATAAAAAGGTTTCATGTAACCTGCTTTTTTTTCATGGGAAAAACCATCAAAAATTTCCTTAAAATAATTTTTTTCCTTATATTAGTCATTAATTTTTTCTTTACCACTGAGCAACTTGGACAAAAGAAAAACAGATAGGACCTTAAAGACTCTTAAACAACTTTTTAAAGTCTCAACTGAACAATTAAAGCAAAGAAACTAATTTCCCTTATAAAAGAGCTATAAAATGTTTTCACAAAAATGGTACTAATCCTACAGAGCATGGGAGCCTAAAAGGTTCTTGTGGCCCTTGAAATCCATGTCTGTCTGCATTTTAATGCCCTTCTTTTATTAAGATATCTCATTTCTCTGCATCTTTTATTTCCACTACCACACAAATATTACAGTTTTGCTATATGTTTCAAACCTACTATGTAAAATTCTGATTCAGAGCAATAGGCAAAGGTGCCTATTTTATGGATCTTGAATTTTAACCATCATCATCAAATGATTGCAGGGAGGAATCAAAAAAAATCATTACTGTCTCAGTATAATTGCAATGTGTTTCCAGGAATACATACGAGACTGCATTTGATGATTTTTGATCAGGTTATGGAGAACAGAGAGGGGAGACACAAAACAGGTTAATTAGTCAGAGCTTTTTGGGGTGCTAAATGAAAGGTCACATCCAGGAACAAAATACAGTTTTATTCTTAGATGCAATTAGCTTGAGAAACAATTAGGGGATCACAGCTGCACAGGATAATACAGTTAATGGCTTATATATAATCTGGGAAATATCGAGAAGGAATAGGGAGATTGTATTGCCTCTGTGACTGCTACTAAATCACTGTGTCCAGTTCCACTGCCAACATTTCAAAGACATTCACAAATGGGTTCAAAGAGAACCATAAGCATGACGACAAGATTGAAAAACATCACCACTAATAAAAGATTTATAGAGGTCAATCTATTTAGTTTGTCTAATAGAAGATTGAAGTGTCACTGGATGACAATCTATGGCCCACAACTTGGGGGCAAGGAATTTATTGGTAGAATTCTTTGCAAAGGTATAATAAAATCTAATGGAGAAAAAAAAAAGAAAAGAGAAATATATGCAGGTTAGAAATAAAGCACAGATTTACAATGGTGAAGATAATTAACACTGATAAAATTATGGGCGTTTGGTGTAGAGGTATAAGACGTCGTTTTCAAATTCAGACTGGTTCTGTGGGTTTTTGGGGAGGATGCAGGGGAGAAACAAAGCAAAAACCCCACAAGATTAAGGTCTACTTCTGTACACAATCATTAAATCTTAAACAGTATATTCCACAGGAGACTGCAGTATCAGCAAACATCATTGCCACACTCTCATTTCCATGTCATTCTTAACAGAACATAGTACCCCCCAACACATTACACCTGGCATGATTTCTTTAACACTGAGTTAGAATTTCTTTTCCCGAGTGGCTACTACAAGTATGTCTCAATAACACAAAAAGTAAAAATAACATTACAAAAAATTAGATGAATTAGATGCAAAAATAGATGAACATGACATCTATGAAAATAAGAGGAAATTTCTACAGTTTTGGGGTTTTTTATGTTAATCACACTAAACACTAAGTCCTGCGCACATCAACAGCAAGATATGCTTAGTTCTTCCTGCCGCAGTGTAAAAATACTCAAAAGTAACATTCATTTGTCATAGAAGGAACTCTACTTCCAACACTACTAACAATTTCTGCTGAAATTACACCACACTAAATTGCCTAAGTATTGCAAAATTTGCTGGTGCACAAATACACTGTGTTTACAAGACTTTTGGCATCTAATGTCAGTTTTCGCAGCTGTCTTAAAAGATTTTCAGTAAGTTTGATGAAGTTTTGAGAAGAATTGGCATAATTAAAGAATTAACAAACATTTTATCATCATATGTGCAGAAAGACCTGTATTTAGTTAAGAGGAGGACTGAAAGGTTGCTTGAGTACAATGCAAATAACTTGCCTAGTTCTCACAGCAATGTACTTGTTTATACACTCTGGACTTGAATCATAGATCACAGAATCAACCTGGTTGGAAGAGACCTCAAGATCGTCGAGTCCAACCCTACCATCGTTACTAGACCATGGCACTAAGTGCCACAATATGCTGCTTAATCACACTGCACACAGAAGCAGACATGGCATATTGGATAGAGGCATGCAATGAGCAATTAATCCAATCACAGATGAATTTCACAATAACCAATCATACACTCATAATAAACCACATTACACTCTTCAATCAGACTTATGCAAAACTGGTGTAAGATATGCAGGGCATATGACCTACTGGATTAGCATCACTTGCAAGATGTGAAATTAGTTTTCCCATACTTGACACACAAAAAACCACAATATGTACAACAGCAGCAAAGAATAAGGCTGAAACACTTAGATGGAGCTACGCAATCTAGAAATAAGGTGTATCAAGCTCAGTCAATCAAGTGGGAAATGGGTTAATTTTACAAGTGCCATATGAATAACCTGTGACAACCAGCACAGAAGATTTGTAGGGATAATAGAGCAGTGGAACAACAAATCTCTAACATACCACTGTACGATTTTAACATCTTTTATCTACAAGTTCCTTTATCCCACTGTTCTTGATCTCGCATCATCCCAGATTCCCACAATTACTCTGTGTTCTGCAGACCCATCCCCATCAAAGCTCAATCTCTCTGCCTCCTCTCCAGTATTTTTCATTTTTCCTCTCCCTCATCCTGCAACCACAGACTACCTCCCTACCAACCCAGTTACTCCTTTGTATTTCATGACTCTGCCTGGTCCCTTTTCCTCTCTTTGCTCATGCTCCTCTCATAAATTGCACACAATCATGATCTTTTGAATTTATCTTTTCTAAACCAAGCTCTATAGGTGTCCCACTTCCTTATGTCATAGAGTACAGCCTAGAAGGTCAGCTCACAGCAAAAAATATCTGTAGAAACAATTGAAAACATATTCAGTATTTGCAAAAAAAAAACCTGCTCTGCATGGGAAAGGCTATGGCTGCAGATTCCAGCCATAAGAAATTCAAACAAACAAACAGAGAGAACCTACAATTAGAATTTAAATACCAATGGCTGCACCCTGCCACTTTGCAATAAACAGGCCTTTCTCTCTCTAGGACTGAGATATGAGGGAGTTTTTCTTCAGCTTGATCTGAACAAAAAATAAATAGCATAACAGCCAGCAAAAGATCTCATATTTCAATATTATTAAACCTGTGGTATACTACGATTTTATCTCAAACTATTTGTAAATTTCAATGCAAAACTGTATTGAAAGGCTGAAAGTTATGCCAGCAACAACATCAGCACTTACTTCTCAAAAACATTTTAAGAAGGAGTTTAATTTTAGCATGGAGTCAAGTCAGTTACAGCAGACGCAGAGTTTGCAGGTTGCAATCAAGTCTCACAAAGTCCTCATTAATGATCTGACATAACAGTTCCATTCAAGCTCTAAATGGCAAATGGTTGCCAATTATGAACAACACTCTTTGTCATTGTGCTTTACCAGAGTATTTACTAGGAATTAATACATTTTCTTTTGTGTCCAAATGCAGAACTCACAAACTGATCTCAAGAGAAAATTCCAAACTGCTTAATTTCAATATGACTTTAAAAATACTCAGAATAATACCTAAGTTTCAGTAGTAAGAGACAAATTCAGTTTTTGACAAATTAAATCATGTTTCACGGTTGCATCTAATTTGCTAATGTTGTCAGCAAATAACTGTCACCTAATGCTATCGACATACATGTGTAACCTGGTGTAACCTGGTATATTTATGCAAATTTTGTACCTATTCCTAATTAAAAACACTACTCAAACACAACATCTCATATTCAGTTCCAAATATCTGAAACTCTGATTTAGCCGTCCATTAACCCAGTAAAGGAACTAAAATACTTCTAAAGGAAATGTCATAATTTCGAAAATTCCATGGATTATGCAGAAAATCAGATGCCTTCATTTTAATTTAATTTTTCTTACTTTTCAAATCATCCTGCATTTCCAAGGTATTTACATATTTTTCATTCTAACTATGTTGATATGAACAAAATAAAGTTTTTTAAAGGCTTCTGTTTATTTAAGATGAATTTAAAACTTTTTTAAATGTTACCACACATAAAATGAAAAACTGCTCTTTTATCTGTGAATGCCACAATTTCACATTTTACATTTGCAGAAATAAACAGCATCAGAGAGACACCTCTTGGAGAGCTTCTCAGAGTATCAGTAAGGCAGACTAAATACAAAACCCGCAGCAAGCTTTCACATACATCACAGAAATTGGAAGGTGAAAAATTGAGGTTTATTTTAAGGTGAGAGAGAAAACAAATGGATAATACTTAAGAAGAAGAAAATAATTGTTTCCTTCTTTTCCTGAGCAAGCACAAGTGCCCAGAGTTGGTCAGCTGCTAATCAAATATGAGCAGCCAGACGTGAGGTTCAGTTGTGAAAGCAACACTCAAGCATTTTGCTGTCTGATGTGCATTAACGTCAAAGCGAATAGCAAACACTGCGACTGAAAAGCACAGCCAAAAGGCAAATCCAGCATCTGGCCTGCTCTGGCCAAAGGCAGTGACTCAGCTATAGTCATAGTGCATAGCAAGAGATGGATGCAAAATCTAGGAGTCGATAGAATTGATACTCCAGTGTGGGAAACTGATGAAGTTAACCAATACAACTGAAAGAGGGCTCTTCTGCAGGCTTGACCATTTCCACCCTGGTCAGGTGGACAGGGCCAATCACAAGTGATGGTTTTCCATGAATAGTGACCTTGCTTAATTACTGAAGTAAATATAAGATTTCTTTATCTAGTACATTCAGTTAAAATTAAGATCAATTAAGGATGAATTTAGATTCTGTCTGAACTCAACAAAAAACCTCAGGTCATCTAAAATAACATCTTGCCCTCTGATGCTTATAAACATCAATGACATAACAGAAAGCCCTGGCTGTTCAACCTGTTCTGTGTTTCCTGTTTTAGAAGACAGCTGATGTTCACATGCTTTGGGAGATCTAAAAAGTCACACAATAGACCAATGAATTACATGGGGTTTTTACTAACTCACTCAGGAAATGTAACCTTTCATGCTGGTGAGCTCACACAAGATTGACCAAGAGTAACTAACTGACAGTGCAGACCTGAATCTGTTGCCGTTTTGGCTTGAGGAAAGTTCAACAGTGCAGGAACAAGTTTGAAAAAGGAAACAGGGAAAAAAAAGGTTGGAACTGTTTCTTCCTTCTGCTACTGCAACTATTCAAAAGCAGCCTTTTTTTTTTCAGACTGTTGCAATGGAAGTAGTATCATCTCCTTATCAACGAAATGGTAATAGCAGCAGATAGTTAGTTATAATTATAAATTATAGAAATTGTGACTATTGGAACCCAGGTTATGACTAATTGCTCAAAAAGATGTTTTTATACACACACTCCTCACAAAAAAAAATTAATAGGCACTAAAAATACTTTACAAATCTTGAAATACTTCATTACAGTTAAAAGCTGAAATTAAATATTTGTTTACTTACTGCTCTTCAGTTGTTTAATTATTAACTTACAGTCTTCTCCTCTGTATGGTAACTATCCTGAAGGCCACACAAGAAAATGAGCAATCCAGTGAAAGTGTTTTCCTTGAACAAACACACTGCCCTGAACAGAAGGTCTCTTGCACCCTTATGTCCAGGCTGACATCATTGGTGCCAGATATGGTGCAAGTGTTGGTGTTGTTTCATCTCTATGTGTAAATTCCCACATGTCCTTTTGCTATATATAGCCCATAAAACAATTTTCCATCAATCTTTTTATTACTATATCATTTTATCATACCTGAAATAGAAATCAGAATAGCAAAATGATTCCTATGTGCTTTTAACTCAATTACATCTAACCAAAACACAACTGTTTTCTATCTAGGAATGAATAGGTCAAGCAACCAAAACAGGAGCTGCTCCAGGTCTCTTAAGAGTTCACTCCACCCAGAGAGTCTCCAAATCCCAGAGAGACTGAAGGATTAAGTACCAGTATCAGATGTTGGCAGGGATTGACACATCCTCACTTGTTTAGGGTATCCCTGTGTCTGAAGACAATGCTGTACCTGCGTTTTCTGCAGGGTATCATGTAAGTTATAGTGAAGGTATGAAGCATTCACCTCTCTGAACAGGCCAGTAATTCTAAGGGGCACTTAGCACTTTTAACTCTTATTACTTGCACTTTGTCAACACTAAGGAGTCAGCAACTTTTCTATGCATAGCCTTCTGGACTTGGCCCACAAACAAGTAAACGAAAGGAAAATTGTTTCCAAAACATAATTCAGTGGAGCCTATTTTTAAAATTTAACTCAATGAGTAATTTACAAAAACTGAGTTTCATATCCAAAGCAAACCGTAAGAGAGCACACCTTTGCTTCAAAACAGGCAAGCAAAAGTGTCCAATCTAAATGTAGTCAGGAAATAACTATAAATTAGACCTCTGCATTAAGAATGGTGAGCAACTACAAAACAAGCTGCATCTGCAGATGAAATGAAGTCAGTATGACTTTGCAGTATTTTAAGCTTCCCTAGTCATTTCTGAGATTTGGGGCAGTCTGCTCCAGAGAAGAATGTTTGCTTCTTTTGTGATGGGTTTGTAACGGAAAGATACATGGAGAAGCATTTCAGAGGTATAAAATTTTTAAGCAATGGAAAAAGCACCAAAGAAAATAATTGAATTAGCATTCACCTACTGTCTCAAACCATCCAGATGAAACGCTTGCGGCGCTGTATACACGGAAGGGTTTGTGCAATGGCACCCAAACACATGCCAATAAAAGCACCAAGCATTCTCAGCACAGCACCAGGCAGGCTGCAGCATTCTGTCTCAAATAAATTAAAAATTTAATAGAATATGGCTGTAACAGTTCTCAAGTTTGCAGCAATCCATCAGAAGCTTTCACAATCTGAAAGTGTTAATGGGACGGACCATCTCAGCAGCAGCTTCCTAGCAACAATGTGAAGCATTTTCAATTTGTGTTAATAGAGACAGAAATGGAAAAAAAAAACCCAAACACAATTTCATATTACCCTACAGCAACTGCTGAAAATATGTCATTAAAAGAATGTCCTCCTGTGTGCTTATCCAGTACTGCCACAAATCTGTTTTCAAAAGGACCAGTTATGTCACTGGTATTTGTGCTTCCACTGCCTCAATATAATCCCACTACCTGTCTTTTCAAGTACACAAAGAGGCTTTGCATCACGTATTTCGCTTTTCCTCTGCTACCTCTGCCTCAATCCTCCCATAAAGTTTCACAGCTGATAGTGCAAGAGCATTGCACTCCAGATTCATCCCTTTCTTTCCAGATTACTCCCTAGTCTACAGCTGTTCTACTTACTTTGCACTACCTATTTAGTCTGCACTGAAAGGCTACACACATGACAACTGAACCAACATAGACAGATATGTTGTGCTACAACAGTTATTATATATGGCAATAGTTACATCAATATATATCACAGGCCTCAACAGAAAAAAAAAAAAGGCTCTTAAGCATAAGCAATAAAAGGTTAAGAATCTGTGTAACTCGTATGTTCCAAGAATAAAACTGATACATAAGTCCAAATATCTCAGAGATTACTTATCCTTTACTGGCAAAGCCTTTGTAGGAACCTTCTACCTCAAAACTGGCAAATTTATGTAAGCACAGTCCCAACATGTTTTACTTTGAAGGAGTAGGGAGAAGACTTGTGGAATATAAGCTGTAGATAAATCCCTTGTACCTGAATGTTTTCTTGAATAACTGCATCACATTTCAGAAGGATATTTCCCTGACATACTATATTCCATAGATTAGAGATGATGGTGCTAATTGACCGTTTCTAAATACAGTCTGCCTGCTGCAGCACCAGGATGTGAAAACAGAGTGCACACCAGAGCTCTCCAAAAGGCACTGCTGAAGTGAAAAAGATTTTGTCAGTGTTGGGTAAATCATAGCTGGATATGGCTTTGCCGTGGCCTAAAAAGGTCTTTTTAGAACCATTTTTTTCCTGCTTTTTAAGTGTTTTTCTTTACCCTAGCAAAGCATTAACAGATTGTGTTTGTCAATGTGATCTGTAAAAAACTGGTTTTTCTCACACTCCACAATAAAAAGCTGCCCTGATTGAATGCTGTTCGTGGCACAAGGTGTTAAGCTGATTCTGCCTCCAGCCTCCAGAGAACAGCTCAGCAGGCGCTAGCTCCCAAACCCATTTTTATAAAGAGGACAAGCCTGCTTTTCCAGACCATATTTTCATGTAGAGGTTTACATAAAATCCAGTTTCATTATTTATAATGATAATTTCTAACTCATTGTAATGAATCTGAAATGGAAGCTATAGAAAACTAAAAAGCTTTTATATTAATTAACAAAGTAATTAGATGGTGTGGTTATTTGCTTATACAAGCCATTTCAGTCTGCAGTGGTTACCCTTAGGAACTCGGGGTAGCTGAGTGCCAATAACACAATATTTGTATTAGTCTACATGCCAAAAAAATCAAAGGCTGTGACAGCGACCACAGCAATATTCATTTTACCTGCTAATGGTGTCAGCTTCCTTAATCACATGCATTAGATTTAAAGAGAACACAGATTTAAAGTACAAAGAAATGGCACAGCAAGAAGGTAGAGAGCTGCATCAGTTATACAGGAGCATGTGTATGGTAATGAACTGCTCTATGAAAAGGAATCTGAGGGAAGTTTTCAGTGGTCATAAACATTTTGGGTCAGAGAGCTTGCCAACATGTACTCTGAATCCAGCACTATCAAGGATGGTAAACACTTGAGAAAGGCAATTTATGATCAAAGCCAGCAATACCCATAGGATCAACATTGTGTTGAGGCATCCTTTACAGTTTCAGTATAGCAAAACTGTAATGATGAAGTGCTGACAGGACAGATCATGTTCTTGAGATGCTACTTCTAACGCATTTGGCTCCCTTCTACACTGAGAAGGAAGCAACTAAAACATAAAGCAGCAGCAAATAGAAATAAAAGCTCCTAGAGTTATTAGAGTTCTGCTTCTTAGAATGTTGGGGGGGGGGGGGGTAAGAAAAGGCAATGATACCTTCAGCTTGAGGGGAGACAAAAATCCAAACAAAAGGATTATCCAGCAACTTTAACATAAGACTAAGACTGCAATATTCACAATTGCAGGATGATTCAGCACAGAAGACAGTGAGAGAAGGATGCATTATAAACTACATAAACATTTTCTTTGAAATTTGATTCAGCCAAATACAATGATTAACCCAGCCTATCCTCTAAATGGGGAAGTTGTGTCAGAAAGCATGAGTGAGAGAAACATTAAGTATTCCCAGTTCTCATTTCCCTGTGTATATGTAGCAGCTATTCAGCTATCTCCTTTGAATTTAAAACAGTAAGCAAAAGCAAGTAACTAGCATGTATGTAGAAGTCCAATGTTGTTTCTTTTTAATAAAATGTTTGCATCTTTTCTCAATTCCTTTATGAAACTACTTAAGTTTGTCCATCACAAATATGTATCTTCGTGTCTTTCTTTCTAATCCTCCGTCTCCTGTTGTTCTGAGGGTTTCAAGAAACTAGAGCTGGCACTTCAGCAAATCCCTTTTCAACGGGAAAAAGCACTGATTTTTGAATGGCTTGTGACTATTGGCAAGACCAATTCAACTGTGAACGTAGAACATAACTCTACCTCGCACAAAAAGACAGTGGCATTGATGTCGGTACCCCTTTATGTAAGTCCTCATAACAGGAAAAAGGACAAGTAATAAGGCCTTTTTCTGCCACTTTTACATCAAGAAGACCACAAGGACTTCACTTTTGCATGGTCTATGCATCCGAGCAAAAGAGCTGCTACTAGACCTGTTGCCACCTTCTTCCCCACCCACTATCTATTTATATATTTGGGCAGCAAACAACACCTCACTATCCTGAGCAAAGCAAACCGAAAGCTAACAGTTCAAAGAATTTAGCACAAAAGAGAAACCTATCATGCATTGCACTTCATTAGGTGAACTACTGTTGGTTATACAAGAACTATTTCAAGAATATTTAATTAAATCAGATTTTATTACCATATTGACACTAGTTTTCATTAGTTGGAGATAGATTTTCAAGCAAGATTCTCTTCATGACTTCATCCACTAGACAAATAAAAGCATACAAAATGAAGATGCTAGAGAATTTCATATCCTGATTTCCAACATTGTCTATTTTTATTCTGTCCTGACTGTCATAAATACATCATCTGTTCCAGATAGGCGTAAGTTACTACTCTTTCCTTTAAAACCTCTGATCATGACTTTACTGTGTAAAATAAAGGAAGGAGTGAAAACCAACCTCCCTACATTGAATGTTCTAGGCTCACCCATCAGCTAAAATGAAGAAGCTCCATTATAAATGGAATTTTCTAAGTAGTCCATAACTATTCCTCAGTTCAGCTCTCCCTAACTGCTGTATTTGTTGTACAGCCCCATCTTCATAACTGTCAACAGCAGATTTAGCCATCATATGGATCTGGTTGAACAACCTGACAAGCGAACTGGTATTTAAAATGCCTGCCATTGACCATCAGGGAGACTAGCCTCCCTTTCTTCCTAGGGCTTGGGAAGTATAAAGTGCAACAACCACTTCCAGCAGACTAGTTTTAGTGAAATTGGAGAGCTCAAAGCAGCATATTAGAAAGTGAAGAGCAAAGGAAGGTAGTCATCAGGTCAGTACTCATCTTTACGCAGTTCACTGCAGTTGAATAATTCACTCAGTAGTTCCTCTAAAAAAAAAAAGCCACCACCAAACCTAAAACCAAACCACTCTCCAAGATGTTCACTACTACTCCAGAAGAAGCAAAAATTGCATGCAATTACATTTCTCTCTGTTGATGCAATTACTACACACAGGAGCTTATTGAGATGTAAAACCAAAGTGACATTCTACAACTGAAAAACAGGACAGAAACAAATAGCACCTACATCCTGCAATGTTTCCCCTACAGACCTGTATCTATTTAATGGTATGTTAATAGTGTAAGGAGGTTGAGCTAACTCTCTTTGAACTGTTTATTCAATGTAATAAGGGTAGTGGTCTGTGGATCTGTAAATATCTGAACAGCCCTTATCTAGAACTTGGAGAAAATGATACAATACCATGCCAGGAAAAAAAAATTAATACAAACCCAAAAAAATCTCCACCTTGTAATCTTTTTTTTTTCCTTATGCTTGGAAAGAAAGGAGAAATAAGAGGCAGAAACTAGAGTAATGTGGGATGTTTTATACAAGCTCCTAAATTTGGTTTAGCATGCTTCTATATCAGCATAAACCCAAGATTCATCATTTCATTTATAAAAGGAATCTTAGTAATTTCCTATCTGGCACACCGATGTCAAACACCAAAGCTGTATTCAGCTGTATTCCAAACTCAGGAACAGTCAGAGCCCACTGGGTTATAATTTTAAAAGCAAACTGACAGCAGCCAAATCTCACACTAGTTAGTGGTCTACCATATCCAAAAAGGTGCTGGCATTACCAAGGCAATCAGTAAAAGCTTTCCCGTCACAAAAGCCACTGTGACTACTGCCACTCTGTCTTGCTTGAAAGCCCGTACGCCACGTTTGCATTATCCTCCCTCCTGAAGACTGTTAAGACAGCATTTATGACTCACTGCCTATGCTCCACACTGCAGATACTGGGAATATTCTGCAGTGCCCTAAACTCTACAGTCACAGAGAAAAATCAAGAGTTTTAGTTACAGTGACACTAACTATCCTAGTTTGAAATATCTTATTTATCCTGAAATGTTTTGGACTTTGACTATATGCCCATCTGGAGGGCTGAAAGGCCACAAAAGCCAATTATTACAGAAATACTTTGGCTCCGATATACAGATTTTAATTCTGGAATATGTAAAACTGCAACCTAATTGAGATTATGCTTTAAAACAGAAGTGTTGACCAAACTTCAGAAAAAGGGAAAAACACCACCACCACACACATTGGAACACACTGTCTCTCCAAATTACAAACAGAGGTTGCAGTATGCATGGAGCTACAGGAATGGGGCTGCTCTCCAGGAATAAACTAGCACCATCAGAAATGCCAGCACTTCCTGAACACCTACAAGCATCACATGAACATTACTATATAAATACTCTTTCCATGCATGACAACTGTCATCATAGAACTTTAATTATCTAAGTAGTGTATTTCACACAAGGGAAAGAAGCTGAAGAATCCTGGATGCTTTGCATTCTTCAGAGAAAGACAACTCTAGTATATCTTGGTGTACAGGATCACTTTGCAAAACTGCAACAACAACAAAAAAGAGTGTCTACATATTAGTATAGCCAGTTCAAAGATATTACACAGGTACCTATTTGTCACCAAAAGAGGCCATTGAAATCAACACAGTCATTTAACGGGGCTCATTTCTTACGCCAAGAGATACATGGAAAAGACACAAATCCTTTCCTGACTGTGATCTATCACACAAAAGAAGCAGACTGGTTCCTAAAGAACATAAAGAAAACCCACCAAGGGAAAAATAGTGCTGTGAAGTACTTATTCATTGGAAGAATCTGACACACTTAGGAAGATTGAAGCTGCTGCAAAGCTGCTACAAAGCCACAGATGCTGCTTGCATTGCCTTTCTTGAACCAGAAAAGGCACTATTAGAGCCAGGACAAACAGAGCACATAATGACCAAATACATCATCTTTACACCTGCAATGCTACAAACCAGGTCTTTGAAGCCATGTGGGAGATAAGGGTGCAGCAGCTCCAGGCTAAGGCAAAATACAAATCAATTAAAGAGCACCCTCACACTTGCTACACAAAAATCATTAAAGGAAAAAATCAAAATTATGAGCCAATTGCTGTATTGTTACTTCTTCAGGAAAGCATTTTAGTCATAATTATTCATGTACCAGAACTGAAAATAGAATATTTTAAATCTCATTTAGAAAATGGTTTTCTCTCAGTATAGATAATCAAATTACTGTTCCTCAATAGCTCTTAACATACTCATATCTGCTGATCAACATATCTGTTGCATTATTCAGTCCTTTGTCATTCATTAGTTGCATTATTCAGTCCTTTGTCATTCAGAATTCAGAAAGACACGAAGAACTTCCATTTTCAATTACAAAAAGTTAAATCCTTCAACACTAAGTTTCCCTGCAGTATACCAACTGAAATGCAAGTATTTTAATACTGCACAAATACCTTATTAGAGTATCAATAAAACTAATACTCCAAAATAAATTATTTCAAAATAAGATAAGCTGCAATTGTGTGAGAATCCACAGTTGAATCTTTGAAACAATTCTTTTGACTAGATTTTGTATTGTATATAATCCTTTCTTTGTTTTATTCCTATTTTAATATAACCTTGTTTATTAATTGCCATTATCCTGGAAAATATAATAAATTAATGCTACAATAACTAACAGCATGATGTATCCTGGAAAATTCTCAGGTGTTTTAAGCAAATAAACCCAACCCCAGACCAACAAAGATAATGTGGGCAAGATTCACCACTGTCCACATCAGACTGGCACCACCATACAATACTGGTCATCACAGTTCAGTGTTACTGACAGAAATTCAGAAGCTGTCTGGCGTCCCTTCCTTTTCTACCCCTTCCCACCATCTCACCAAACCCATTTTCTTGGCCAGCTTTTCAACCTTTTCTTTCTCCAGCCTCAAAAATGTGAAGAAAAACATTTCTACACTTCTAGGCAATGTAAATTAAAAACCAAAAAAACCCAAACAAAAAAAAACCCAACTCATAAACAACATGTGAGTAGCAAAACACTGGAACAGGTTGTCCAGAGAAAGTTGTGGATGCCTCACCTCTGGAAGTGTTCAAGGCCAGGCTGGATGCAGCTTTGAGCAACCTGATCTAGTAAGTGGCATCCCTGCTCATGGCACGTGTTTTGGAACTAGATGATCTTCAAGGTTCCTTCCAAACCAAACCATTCTATGACCCTTAACACACAGCACAGACTCACCCTAGTCACCAGTGCTCATACTTAACTGCAATTTACAAAACCTAGGATTTCAGCCTGCTCTAAACTCAGAGCTTGGAAAGAGAAACAAAGCGCCATTCTCAAGCTGAACTTAAAATATTTATACTAGAAATAAAGCACACATTTTCAAGCAGCAGTATTGGAACAACTTGATTTGTGTTCAGTTTCTCAGGTTTTGCAAGAATGGGAAGGCAGCAGACATTGCTGGAAGGCATGTTTGACCAATACTGTGCTTGTTGTTTCTTTTTGCTTGAGTGGGATCATGTTTTGCCATCAGTGCCAGTCATCTGTTCACACCTGGAAATGCCCTGTTCTTCCACTATCATATTTCCACAGTGATCCTGAACCATCAGAGATTTCTGGAGGACACAGGTCTGGTACCAAGCAGGAAGCACTGATGATCCTAATTGCAACGAGAAGCTTCTCAAGATCTTGTATACTTCCAGTGTGAATCTGATTACATCATCTAGGACCAAGAACAAGTTTTGCCTCTAGCTCAAACTGCCAGGACTTATGGAGAGCCAGCAAGAAAGAAAGGAGGATGGCATGTGACTTGTGAGTATGAACAGTTTGTTGGGGGCATATCAAAGCTTCCAAGTCACTGGGATACCTCAAGACAATTGATATAGACTTGCTTTCTTGGTAGCATAATTCATGTTTTTCTCTCTGATATTTTGATACAATAGGGCTTATGATGCTGAGCATATTTCTGACTCCTGGCCACAGATAGAGCTTTTACAGACCTTCAGGAATTATTGCCCACTGCAGAACTGCATGTGATGTGATTCAGTAATTTGGGTGGGTTTTTTCTGCTTCTGTCCTGTTATATTTCTAAATGGAGGTGGTATAAGCAAAGAGTATAATTATTGCAGATAATATAGTTTAGATCAATCGGATTGATCTCCCCGTCTACTCTGCTCTTGTGAAACCCCACCTGGAATACTGCACACAGGTCTGGTGCCCTCAATGTAAGAAGGACATGGAACTCTTTGAACAAGTCCAGAGGAGGCCACAAAGTTGACAAGAGGACTGGAGCACCTCTCCTATGAAGACAGGCTGAGGGAGTTGGGACTGTTCAGCCTGGAGAAGAGAAGTTTACATGGAGACTTCATAGTAGCCATGGGGCTACAGGGGAGACAGAGAGGGATTCTGATAACAACTGCAGTGATAGAACAAGGGGTAACAGGTTCAAGTTGGAGAGGAAATTTAGGCTAGATGTTAGGAAAAGGTTTTTTCTTATGAGGGTGGTGAGACACTGGCACAGGTTGCCAAGGGAAGTAGTGGCTGCCCCAACCCTGGCAGTGTTCAAAGCCAGGCTGGATGAGGCCTTGAGCAACCTGGTCTAGTGGGAGATGTCCAGGGCAGGGGGTTGGGACTAGATGATGTGTAAGGTCCATTCAAACCCCTAAAATTCTATGATTCTATGATTGTTGCAGGATTTATAAGTGGAGGTTTGTCTATTGTATCACATAGCAGACCAAGCAAGACAACCATCATATCTTCCTATACTCTTAAAACTTCCATAATGCATATAAAATTGCAGTTCTGTTCTGAAAATTGCCTGTACAAAATGGCAAGTTACTTAACTAATTTCAAATATAAAAACTCATTATGCAGTTATTAAAAATAATTGAAGTGTCAGTCCTAGAAGTGTATCTTGAACTGCACTGTACACAAAAAGTCTGTGACTAAAATTCAGCTAGAACCTTCCAGCTAGGATGTGCATCCTAGTAAATATTCCATCTTATTTTGTTCTGTATCTGTACTACATCTGCCACAGTAACAAAGTTTTCAGAAATAGCAGGAATATATCAGTGAAGTCAAGAGATATGACTCATTACCAGTGACCATGTATCTCCAAAGAGTTGAGTAAGATGGGGGAGGTTGACTGTAATCTGACTTTAACATTACAGTGACTCACCAATCCACTTGACTTGCATATGACAAGGCACTCCAGCATAGGCATATATGCAAATAAATAAATAAAGCAGCCCAGAGAGTTCCTTCCCAATCACATTAATGGCATACAAACAGAAAATTATTCAGGAATTCTATTTTAATCTAATAAAAATAATAATACATAGAGTCTCCTGGGAAATATGGGATCAGAAGAATAGAAAGTAAGATTACATAGGATGCATGTAAAGGAGATAAATGGAAAGGGAGGGGGGCAGAGTTCTACAATTATAGAATAGTCATTTCCCTTTTTAAAAAGGAGATTATCGTGAATGTATTGTCTAAAACACAAGAAATTCTAGGTACAGCAGACAGAATTTACTGAACAATCTATAAAACATACAGCTTTGCAAAGTACAAAGTACACAGTTTTTGTATTAAAGAGTAGATAAAAGCTTTTCTGACTTTTTATATATATATTTAGTCAATAGCAAAAAACTGTGAATCCTTATATACACATACCATAGAAGAGATTTTGACACCAATGCAGAAAGAAAAACTAAAACAGTTCAGTAAAATTTATCCTATTCCCTAAATGTTAGGGAAATTATGTTAGGTCTCTCTGCTCATTATTTATACCATTTATACAAAGATAGGAAGAATTTTATCTTCCAACTACACTTTAAAAATATAGTGATGGCACAACCAGAACTTCACCTTGCCTTCAAAACATCAACGATAACATGAAGAGATGTTGGTCAGATGACCATATAAATATAAATAGAATGTGAACAGAAATGAGAGTAGAAAATAAATTCATGTCAACTACTAAGCCATTCAGAGAAAGGAGATGAGTTTTGCTGTAGCTGACATTAGAGCTCTGTACTGAAAAGCCAGTGCAACCTGATTTCTAAACCTGATTCCACATGCACAAGTCCTCTCTAGTCATTGTGACTGCTGGCAGTAGCAGCTACATTAAAAGCAGCTGACAGAGCAGAGTACTACAGTGACTGGCAAAAATTAGATTTTAATATATTAGAACACACATCAGTGTAACAGATTTTGTTGATCCCATCAAATCATGCTACTGGAGAGAAAAAAAAAGCCTTAAAGATGACATCATCCAGAACGAAATTTCACAGCAGAAAAGCTGTTCAAGGAGAACACAAACACTTCTGGACTAACAAGTAATATTCTTTTGTTCAAATTGAAGAAAATAGCACCTAAGTGGCAGAATAAACAGACTCTTAATGAGACCCCACGTAGTAAAAAAACCAAATACATACACCCCTCAGGCAAAAGACTGAAAGAGGATATTTCATTGAATTATAGAATTATTTAGGTTGGACGGGACCTTAAAGATCATCTAGTTTCAATATTTGTTATTTTCTACTTAGTTTGTTGCTATTCTCTTCTCATGGCTTAGCTTTTATTACGAAAGACTTCCATATAATTCTTTACTGACTACAAAAATAGTCAAGATCTAAACCTCTGAATTGCTTTGAATTTATTCTGAAGCTCAAATGCTCTAAACAGATGGAACAAACACTTCATACAGTACATAAGCTATCCAAGAATTCACAGGCTATGTGTATAAAGCAAGGAAAATTAGGTGGGTTAACAGCAGGAAAGTAGCTACAGCATCCCACTATAGCTGTGGAGACGTGACTGTGAGCCCTTTGTCTGGATGGGTGCCAAGGCCTCCCCACAGTTATTCTAGCTGTAAATAGGTAGCTCTTCATTCAAGCTGAGAAGAAAAAAGGCAGACAGATGTGATACTAGCCATATTGCTCCCTTGTGTGCTGTTGGCTGCAAAATACAAGTGGGCCTTAACCACACAAGATCGATAAGCCACCTGCACCCAGAAGGGATCTTTGGCAGGTTTTGTATTAAGGAAACATACCCAAGTATCAAAGCACCAATAAGTCTGCTGATTTCTTTATAATTAAAAAGGGGGGGAAAAAAGCACCAAACCAACCAAAACAAATTAAAAAAAGACCTGAAATACAATTTTTTTCAACAGACAAATCTCATTAATAAATACAGTTTACACAGTTTTAATGCAAGAGTTATTAAGATGCTTAAAAAAAGTTCTTTCCCATTTCTACCCCTTTATATTGCTCCTCCATCATTGCCCATGTTTTCTCTCTCTTTCCTTTTCTAACCAGTTTTATTCTGTTTAAATGCTTCTTCTATACTGACAATCTTTTCTCTCAGATTTTTTCCATTGCTTTGTATCCCAAATGCAGAGCATCCCCACGTCTCTTTCCCACAGGATTCCTTTCCTTGCTCATGTTGCCTTTTTTTCCTCTACTCCTCTGTTTACTCTATGCTTATTTTCTACCGCTTCAGCAGAAAAGAGCCTGAGCAAAGATAAAAAACAAATGGGAAGCAACAACATTCCTTCGCTACTCTACTGTTTTGTGCATGGAAGCATAGCACTTCTGAGGGAGCAGTCCAACTGGCATCACAGCAATCCCTCTGGTATTTGACAAAGATGTTATGTTGCTGGGGCAACCACTCCTAATTGTCTTTTGGGATACTGAGCAAACAAGATGGATTTTTTTTTTGCTGGTCTGTATGAAGGTCACAGTAGCACAGTGGCAGCAAACACAGGTTACTGCTACAGCAAGCAAGGCACTGAGAAAATCCAGCTCAGACAGCCCTGTATGCAATAAACATGTCAATCACATATGAAACCCCATCTATTCTGCAACTACCATCGTGTAAGATAATGTGTACAACAGTTGTCATACAAGACTAAAACAACTACTATGCCAGACACAATGTTACTCTAGACTCATGATGAAAGCAAATCTGAATGTTTCTCCTGGCTTGAAAAATTAAAACATATTTTAAAAGCTATTTATATATAACAGTATACTACAAGAAACAGATTTCAATAACAGTTTGGCAGGACACCATTAACATCTTTTAGAGATTGGGAAGAAAAATTTTATGAAAGTAAATGTCTGCTGAAACAAATAAAGGCAGAAGCTTTAAGAGCAAGAGCAAGTTCCTCAAGAGGGTTCATCTCAGTATATGAATATTTTGCATCTTAAAAGAAATACACCATATGCTGTGATGGCTTTTCTTAACTAGAAAAGTCTGCCTTATATTTTTGGAACAAGCAAGTTTTCCTTGGGCATGTTTATTGACATGTTTCATAAACCTCAAACCCTTAACTGAAAAAAGAACCTACTTTGGCTTTATGAATAGCGGATTTTTTTTTAGTTCATTGACCAAAAGGAGGAAGAAAGGAGAAATTTCAAGTAACTTGGGGGGAAAAGATAACTTAAACATCAAGACACCAAAATGAACATTTCATTGCAAACATATTCAGATAAAATTTCAGCTTTTCAAAATTTTGTCCATTTTTCCTTTGATGAAAAATATTTGATAAATTTAATCCAAATCCACTAACAAAGGCACAAAACTGAAACTTTTTGCAGTATAACAAAACACTAAATTACACTTCCTAACCTAACAGAGTCAAAAATCCTCTTCTCTGGATCCCAGTACTGCCTCTATTTTCTGCCTGGTCCACAGGAGAGGGTCAAGCCTCTCTGGTTTTCATCACCCCTGGGGAGCTGTGTGACTGATGTCACGCAGGAACTTATGGCAGATCCTTTAAAACCCTAGCAGAAAGATGGAAAATTACCCCAATTTTTCTTTTCTGTTTATTCTGTTTCACTTTAGTCTCTGCCCTGTAACACAAAGGTATCTCCAGCCTACACTAACCAGCCCACATTACTGGATGCAATGTCTATCTTCAAACCTACGCACACTATAGCACACTATAATAAGCAGTATACATATATTTAAGGTTTAGGAAGTGACTGGACCAACTAGGAAGGAAAGATGTATCTTGAGCTCTCTGTGATGCCAACAGTGGAGGGAAGGCATCAGTAAGGGCAGTGTGTTGTGCTCCCTCCTTTGAGTTACTGGCAGAGGCAGGACACCAGGCTCAGCAGACCTAACATACCACAGCAATCCTGTGCTCATCTTTCACGTGGAGGAAAGTTAAAAATGGAACAAAAAATATTTTCAAAGCCATTAGCAGTACTTTTCTAAGGATGCTATCTTAACTATAACCCTTTTCTTTTCCCTATGGATCATTCCAGTTCCCAAAGCCTCAGAATAGCTCCCACTAAATAGAGTAAGAGAGATAACACTAGTTGTTTCTTGTACTTATTTATCCACAACTGTTCAGAAAGATCTGATACAGTGTTTCTTTAGCTAGATTAGCATGTACTTGCAACTATTTTTGGTTCAAAAAACTTTCTTGACCTCCATTACTTCCAGAATGGGCGGCTCCTTCCATTTTCAGACATTTTCCCCCGTCCAAGGAAAGCACTACAGTTCTCTAACATAAGAAAGCAGATGTTGCCACTGAGAACAGCTGAATGACACGACCATCTGAGAGGCCCACGTCACAGATAACTATCAAGGTGTTCTGCATCCTAAAATGCTACAACTAGCACTTAATACACCAACAAGGTCAGTGATATCCTGTCATTATCACACAACATGCATAAAATGTACTCAGAGGCATTTTCAATTTCATAATGACACTTTAACATACGTAATCTAAATAGGTATGACAAAACATTATTCTTATTTAAGCCTGGAGAAAGCGACAATGGGAGTCCTATTTCTCTATTAGAAATTATTATGCACTCTGAAACATTAATAAAATAAGTAACATTGGTGGATGATATTCAGGAGATAAATAACAGGAAAATTAAACCACTGCTATTGGCAGTGTGTTAATTTTCTGAAGAGCTACATGAGCAAATGATGAGTTACAGCGTTACTTGCAGTAATTTGGTGCTACAAAGGATAAAACAAAACTTTTGTGTTTTCTATTTCCATTCTGTTTTCAATTATGAGCTAATTTTTGGAAGACACTTTCACTAGTACAGCATTTATGTGCAAGCCTTGAAGTTTACAGCACAGGTAGCTCTTCATCTGTTTCAGGAGGGCTCAAGGACTACACTGCTTGAGCACTTCAAACTGCAGGGCAGAGATATTACAGACTCACAGGCTCTTTGCTGCACTTCTGTATCCACACTGATTGTCAATAAAACAAATACTTTTTAAGGACTTGCTGCTATACTTAGATGCAGGAATATAGGGGAATACCCAAAATCAATAAATACATACATAGTGTAAACTATCAGATTATTTCAAAAGTCCTATTGTTTTCATATCAGAGACTATAAACTGAGATTTCATACAATACATAGCATCAAAATGAACAGCAATGTCTAGACATTCTGTATGGACACACAGTCAAGACAGAAAACATATATGGTCTCTTTTACTTTGATTAAAAGGTGACCTAAATTAACACTGGGTTAAAATAAGAAAATGGCCTCCAGCAGTAAGCGGCTGAACATAAATCTGGTTGTTTCAATTACTGTCATCATGATTGTTCAGAAGGAAGCAGCTCAACATTCACCTGCAGTTCTGTTAGGACTGAGACTCAACCTGAAGAGAAGGCGTTTATTACTGTCGGGTATATACTCATGCTCAAGACAGGACACTAAAAATTTTCTTTCATGATGACATCAGACTTCATTCTTGTATCATTAAGTTGCCAAGATTCCATCCTCACCTCCACCTTTGCCGCTAACTACTGCCATAAAGATTTTATTTGCAGTCTTGGCCAGAGCCAAGAAGATGTGCTGTCTGTCACAAACTCCTATAAAACAATGTTCGTTAAGTATTCCTCCTCCCTCTGCCCACTTCGACAAATCAAGGAGCACTGTCCCCACGCAGTTTCTTATTCTCATGTAAGGTGCTGACAAATTTGGATTTTCCACAACAACCTTCAAAAAAATATGGACAGGAATCTAATGATAAATTTGCATGAATAAAACTCATGACCAAAATATAAGCATCCTCTTCTCCCTTTGGGGGAATCACACATGTTTATGAAACAGAAGAGTTATGTACCACCACCGAAGCAGAAAAAGGGATAGAAGGGTTCACTTCGTATTTTGCTGGCCATGAAGACCTAAATATAGAATCATAGTATGGTTTGGGTTGAAAGGCACCTTAAAGATCTAGTTCCAACCCCACTGCCATGGGCAGGACACCTTCCACTAGACCAAATTGCTCAGGGCCCCATCCAATTTGGCCACACTTCCAGGGATGGGGCAGTTACAGTTTCTCTGGGCAACCTGTTCCAGTGCCTCATCGCCTTCACAGTCAAGAATTTCTTCCTTATGTCTAATTGTAGCCCATCCTCTTTCAGGTTAAAATCATTACCCTTGTCCTGTCACTACATGCCCTTGTAAAAAGGCCCCTGTTAGATAATGGAAGGGACTATAAAGTCTCTCTGGAGCCTTCTCTTCTCCAGGCTGTACAACCCCAACTCTGTCAGCCTGTCTTCACAGGAGGTGTGCTCAGCCCTCACAAATTCTGTCAGAAGTTGCAACTCAAGTCATCAGGTTTTTCTTAACTTCTAATGCCATATAACCCATGGTTTGAAGTTCAGCATCTCCTTTTTTTAAACTTCCTCTTATCTACTGATTTTATAGTCACTGAGAAATCTCCTAACATTACCTGACAGCAACATCTAAGCATAAGAATAGTCCTAAAAAATACATTTCATGCAAGATTAAGGCCGCAAGTATAAATGATAAAATGCTACTATATTAAAAACCATAATAGATACAGTAAAAATAGAAATACAGATAAAATTTCTCCCTCTGCTCCTTGTTAACATCCACAAGTTATAAACTCAGGTCAGGGCAACTCAGTATTTGTAAACTCACTAGAATGAAATGTATTCAAGTCATCTATCATCTAGATAGTGAAAATACACTGTGATATATTTATACATAAATGTTATCCCCCGAAACATATTATTTATCACCAGTCATAATACTGTCATTTTTACAAATAAATATACCTTCAGAGAGTTACACCAGAAGACTGAATTACAGAGAAGCATCAAAAGTGAGACTTAGTCAGTGTTTCTCAATTGAAACTTTCATTAATGTGTATATTGCTACTGAATGAACAAAGATACACAGCTACCTTTTTGTTTTTAAGGCACTTTAGGACAATTTCATACCCCAGCATCTTAAAATATTTTGTAAACCTTGACATTTGTCTTATCTGAGTATCAACTTTCAAGTTTTGTTGCAATTTTTTTCCTTCCTTCAGAGGAGAGATCACTCCAACTGCAAGAACAACAGTAATTTTCTTAAGTAACATTTTTTCAATGTTCTTCAGTCCTTCACAATAGCTGGGAAGTCAGCATTTAGCTAAATATGTGTCAGCAACCTCAGCCAAGATGCCCATAGCACTTTCCACAGAAGAGAAACTTCCCTGCTGTCTGCAATACGTGTTCCAAAATTAATCAACACCAGAAAATAGCAGCAAAATAACTCTTGAAAGACTACCAAGCAAATGCACTAAGGAAGAAAAAAGGACTTGTAAGGTTAATTGTATTAATGCTACATAGTGACACCTGACAAATAAGTGTTTTGGGACAGCTTCCCAACTATAAAAATTCTAAAAGGCAGATTAACAAGGAGGGAAGCAGGGGAAATAGCACTGTAGATACTCAGTTGGAAGCTGCAGTGTTCTGGAAAGAAAGTCTCAAATTCATCCATATATTCTCTGATTTTTAACAGGCATCCTGAAACAGAAATATTGGATCTATTCTACAAACTAGGACTTAACCCACACACTTGGGAAAGTTAGAAAATTTACCTTGTTTTGGGTTTTTTTCCCCACTCTCTAGGGCTGTGAGGGCACTCATCTCCACTTCCCCACTACTCCAGGCAGACCCTCAGCAAGACAACAGGCAACTCTGACAAACAACTGCTCAGAGTTTGAAGTCTACCATCCATTCCTGCCAAATATTTATGTTCTAGCTTTTGAAACTATTTGTAAAATGTCTATTCTGTTTTACAACATTTAAACTGACGACCAAACCCTCCAAAATACCAATACGCAAACACTGGCAAATTCCAGTGACTACAAAGATAACACAAACCAACACATTTCCAGAGGACTAGAAAACTAACCCATGATAGGGATCATTTTCAGTTCCTTATTAAGTTTAATTTCCTCAAATAAAACATTCACCCTTTCAACTGGACTTATTTCAACGCAGGTTTTAAAAACACACCATATTTCCATCATTGTTTGAGTATTTAACTCATAAACACAAGCAATGGTTGGCAAGGGGAATAAAATGACAAGCACTAAGTGCATGTTATACAAAATGTAAAGATAAATTAAAATTAGCTGTCTGGGTCAGACAGAAGTCAGAGAAGACCAGAAAGTTCAAGCTTCCTCATTTATCCTTTAATGAAAAAAATTGACGTTAGCTGAAAAAGTATTGATTTTCTGTGCTGTAATCTGTGGGAAACTAAAGAACAGAAAGTCATTTTTACAGCATACTGAGATTGTTTTAAAAGAAAAATTTCAGAGAGGTCTGCTTGAATTACTTTCTGAACATCACAATACACATAGACATTTATTTCTGTTCAAACTTGTCCTTCTAAACAAGGAACTTGCATTTGGAAGTTGCACCATTACATTTAAATCTGCTTCAGTATGGTTGAAATGTATAACCCACCTTGACAGAATCACCAACCTAACGTGCAAAAACATTTCACTTGCTGCCCTTAAGACACAGCACCTTACACTGCTACGAGACATAAAGTTCAATGGGAAAACAACTGATTTTCCTTGGTATGCTTACACTGTGAACATCCAGGCATTTTGTTCTCCAAAGGCGTTTTTCCTTTCATACTCCCCAGCCCCTGACAGAGCCCCCCCAGGATCTCCTGAGATGGCTAAGGACCTCCAGAAGAAGCACAGAAGACTTCATCAGCTAGGATGCAGGAAGGGCAGCTGGAGGGAAGAGGCATGGAGCATCAGAGCCTGGGCAATGGGACATGCCTGTATCCCTAGAAGGATCAATGAGCCTGAGCACAGGACTGGAATTCAGGGAGCGGTAAATTAATGCGTAGAGAGTGGCCTGTGGAGGAGAAGCAGAGAAATAAAGAAGGCTTCAAGAGCTTCATCAAGAGCTGAGGAAGCATGTCTCGGTGCTGGAAAGCCAGAAGTTACAAACACACCCTTGGAGTATTTGACTTTAAAAAAAACGTTCAAAATTAGTTTGTACTCTATACATTTCTTTATAAGAAATTAGATTTCACCTGCAAACTGATTTAGCCAATGATGGTGGGTTTCTCAGTGTTATATCACACAGCTATGACACATTTTTCATGATAAACTACCCAAGAATCAGCTAAGAAAGCAGAATTACATGTTATTCTAGATACCTGCAGCCTAAAGAGCAGTTTGTTTCCATCAGTTTTCAATGTGGGAATCTTGTCACAAATGTTAAAAGTATGAAACCTCTGAAGCTGCCATGTCCTCCACAAGCATGTTCTGTGTTTCTCAGTGCTGAGCAGCGTCCACAACCAGAGGAAGCAGCAGAACAGAAGGAAAAGATACAGACCTTACCACTGAGCCCATACAGTGGCATCAAGGAATAAAGCATCTTTGTTATGAGATACTGCCCTTCTCTAGAGAGAGCTATAAGTCTAATTTACATTAATCACAGCTTAAGTAGTTCTGGTTTACGGTACTTAAAACCCCTTCAACTGATGTAAGCTTCTGCTGCCCTTAAGGGAACCTCACTGTGTTTATCAAGCCCTTATCATTAGTCTCTACCTATTTCTGCCACAGCATTATCTCTTACTGAATCTTTGAAATTATTTTTACTGACAAAAACACGAGTGAAAAAGAATGAAGAAAATGTGGAAGATGCTGAAGTCAATGTATTTAGACCTCACAAAATAATGTTGTGCAGCTTTAAAATAATTCCAATAGTAAATAGTATATAGAACGGCAAAGAGATACAGCACAGGTTTATGACTAACATTACTTGATAGCTTTACACAAAATGATTGAGTCAACATGCTCACAAAGTTAAGATGAAAGTGTAAAAATTTGCAAATACTGAATAAATCTCTCAAAAGTCTAAAGAACATCGAGAAGGAAATCTAATAATGAATATATCAGAAGGTAATTATACCAGAAATACAGTAAGGTGGCAGGGGATGATAATATCACAGTATATTTGCACCATGAGCTGGCATCCAAGGGCCAGTACAGCTGTGGACTGGGCAGGCAGCAGGTATCAGAGCTGAAGGCAATGATCCTTCCTCCCCCACTCAGTCACAACCCTGGTACAGTGCATTAACAGTTTGAGTAACATTTCAACTATCAGAATGTGCACACATCATAGAGGGCAAGTATATATTGGGATCTATAAAGGTCATACAGTTAGGAGAATAATGAGGCACCCAGGAAGGCACAAAACATTAGGAGAACTATGAGCAGCAATCTGTTACACAGCCTCTGGGGAACTGGTCTAGGCATCTCAAGTGGAGAAACAAAGGCTATTAAGAAAAATACCATGGCTTTAGGAAAGGCCAAGTGATTACAACATGGCTATTTTACCCGAACCTGCTCTTTACAGATTCATGTTGCATTGTTTTGGCGCAAACACTGTGAAAAACTAAAGGAAATTATGAATAGGAACACGTACATTTTGAAGGCAAAGAATCAAACACTCTCTCCTCTTCCTAATGTAGCTCACAAGTTTTAATTTGTAGCATAGTTTCTCTTCTTCAGGCAGATGGACACACACAGCAGCAGTTATGGAAGGAGTAGGAGCTATGAACCCAAGATGCTATGGTCACTGGTACATTTCAAAGCAATCAACAACTTTGCAGATCCAACCACAACATTTGCATCGCCAGAAACGGAAATTAAACAGCGTATCACAGATTACTTCTGAAACTGCTTCTATCCCTTAAACTCACAGATACTGCTCAACCATGCAGAGCTACTGAAGAGTTCTGTAAAGGCCTGAGGGTTGGTCAGTTGGGCTAATTCTAACTCTCATCTCTGACCTGGTTTGAGTCCTGCCCCATTAATCTTCAATCCACATTTTGAAAGAAAACACAACTATTATTGCATTAATTAGAGACAGAAGCCACTCTAATTATTAATTGTAAGCTCTGTCACGCAACAGTATTTATGATGACTGGGCAAGGGACAGAGTGTGCAGCTATTAAAGAAAATACCTTGTTTGGGTTTTTTTTAAAGATTATTTTGCATTGCAAATAATAACTGCATTGTACTGCATGTCACTGAATTGCATACTGCAAACTGACCACAGGATTTATATGCAGGCTACGCTACCAGTCATCAGAAAAGCCAAGAAAAGCCTGCTCAGTGGATTACCATACAATTCACATTTAGCTTCCCACAGCATATTTGCACACCCACACAAATACAGGCCATAGTTAAGGAGTGTTATAGAACTCTTTTCTTTTTCCTTCTGCCAGAGATTGTATCATTTTTGCCCACAATTATGTCATCCAAGAACATTAGACCAGGTAGCAACTACATCTGACCATAATTACCAGAAGATACACACACAATACAGTTGTCAGGCACAAGTGAACTTGGAAAGACAACTTGCATTCAGCTGACAGAAAGAGGGGGAAAAGGAGTTTATGCATTCCTCAACCATTACAAAGAAAGACAGAATTTGTATGGCTACAGAGCTAATCTTCCTTCCCATATCAGGGGCACACTGATACTTTACAGTCAGACTCATCCTCTGACTACCCTATAGCTCTATCTCATATCATTCCCATCCTTCTGGTTTTTCACAAACTTCTTACGAAGCTTGTTTTCCAGAAACATATTAAACCCAAGAAACACACACTTTAAATAGGAAAGATACATAATTACTTTCCAGAGGGATTCATATGTCATGCTCACATTGGGGTCAGAGAGACCTCAAGATGACTCAACACCAACTGCCAGTTTCAGATCTCAGCAAGCTGTTTTATGTTGAAGCTTCCTCCTTTTAACCAACTGCCATTTCCACCATCAGCCACCACCTTTTCACCCAGCTGATCCACTCCACTCTAAAAGAAACATTTGTCACTAAATTAACCATTCCAGATTTCCATCTTCAAGTGAAAGTCCCTTTATGTGGTACATTTGTTGCCATTTCTGTAGTTCTCCATCAGTGATTCTGCCTTTCCATCTTCTCTAGATCAACCCTTACCAGGTGACAACACAGCTAACTGGCACCCTAAATATAAAGGTATAAAAGAAAACAATTTGCCCCACATCATTTTCCTAAGAGTTTTCCTACTCTAGAAAACAAATTAATTGAAGAAGCTTTTCTTGTGGCCAAAACTTAAAAAATCATAATCTAAGATGAGCAATGGTCTACCCAAATCTTTTTATCACCCACCTCTCCAACCACAGTGCCATTTCCTTCCAAACAAGACTGAATTTTATTTTCAAAGGGAGAAGGGAAGAAACAGTTGAAAGTTGCTTTCCTGAACAAGATGAAAAGGGTGCCAGGCATCCCTCAGTACATCAGGGATAAAAATCCTCATGAAGTGCAAGCAGAGACAAGAGCCCATCTGTGGTCCCACTGCAGATGCAGGTTGACCACACACAGGACAGAGAGTAAAGGCAGAGGTGAAAAGAGAAAAGGAATCATCAGCCTAGAACTGTTCCTGTAGGATGTTCACAGAACCTTCTCTTGGCCCAAATCCCATTTAATATCACCTTATCCACATTGGCTGTGTCACAGGGGAAGAGTGTGGGGTGGCTGCAAGAATAGAGCAACACCATTGTATCACAGAATCTAGCCATGGATGAGTGTGGCATTTCTATTCCAGCTTGTCTATTCCATGATAGCCATGAATCAAGGTCCAGGTGACACTGCCACCAGAGACCCTGAGAAAGAGAATGCTCACCCCAGTTGCTCCTGACTGGTGGCCTGGACCTCACAACAGGCTGTTCCACTCCAGCTGAGCCTTCCAAGTGGCAGAGATATGTGCATGTCCTTTGTTGTGCTCCCCTGTACCTGGGGTTACTGCTTTAATTATTTATTCCTTTATTATTTAAACTGTCAGCATGAGGCACCAAAAGCCTCACCAATTCCAGTCCACATCTAAGATCAATTAGCAGTCACCACTAAGGTTTCTGTAACTCTTTGACATCCCACCACAAACATGTTACAGGAAGCATGAAGTTAGGAGCAGCTACAGAACAAAGTTCTTGCATTGTTTTTTCATTTTCCAGGATTAATCAGGTCAGGCAGAGCTGGGCAGGTGTATCAAAAATCTCTGTCTGAGCTGGTAGCCTTCACCTCATGGCACAGATTTCATACAGCCTTTTCTTTGGACAACCTGAGTTTATTACACTTCTCAACAGAAAAATTTTCAGTTCATCATCTGAAAAAGGATATCACATTCCAAGATAAGGAATCTTGAAATCAATTTATAAATCATTCTTACTCAAGATGACTCAACACCAACTGCCAGTTTCAGATCTCAGCAAGCTTTTTGTTTACTCTTTTTTCATAACAAAGCAATCTCATTGTACTGATGTAAAGGATCCTATTGTACTGATGTAAAGGATCCAATACATCATTTTAATACTTCCGCATCCTTCACACTCATAACTCACTAACTTAATTGGAAACAATATATGCTATAGAAAAGCTTTGTACCAACAGAACAGCACTTGCATTAGAGAGTGGGACTACATCCAATACCACATAGAGATCAGTTAATCTAGCATTTTAAGTAGAGGATCCATCAGTTTCTTAGCATCTCTGCTTGGACTAGAAATGTGCAAATCAATAGGGGCTAAGCACAATTTTTGCAGTTTTCACAATTTTCACGAGAACTGAAAAGTAAGAGAGGTTTTGTGTAGTTTATAAACTAGAAGTTTTTCCATCTCTCAATTTTCACTGTAAAAAAAAACCAGGAAAACAAATCTCTTATTTTAACAGAGTTATGAATGCAAGCAGTCAGATCACACTGTGAGAGACCGTAACTAAGACTGGAGCTTCTATCTGCTAAACTCTGGGTAGGTTCAGCTTATCTACCTGATTTTCAGCATCCTAAAATAAGGAGGAAAAGATTTATTAGAGTGGGAGGAGGTCTTGAATTCCAAACATGTGAATTATTTGACTAACGAACACAGAACCTTTATGATACGCCCAGGGACTGAACTCTGATAGAAATACAGATACTATCCTCCAGCAAGAAGACTGCAATGAAACCAGGTTTCCCAGAAGGAAATTGTGGTTTTTTGGCAGAAAACTTAATCTTTGAATCTAGTGCAACATGGCACCTGCTACGTAAAGTTCTTGCAATTCTGTATTAAGCTCACAATCAACTAGAGACTTCTTTCCTTTACACCTCAAATTAATGTATCCACTATTTACTTTAAGAGAAGTGCTCTCAACTAGTATTAAAATAGACTCGTCTTTAAGGAACTTGGGGGGAAAAAAGGAAATTATTTAACTTGGGTTCAAAGTGCAGCTGTTCTCTCTCCTACACTGAGGCTTTTCTAAGGATCATTACAAAGCTCTCCTAATTTAAGGAGATTACAACTGCCATACATGAGAGATCCATCTTACTCTTCAATCTCCAACTTCCTCCTTCTCCTCTTTCTTCAAAGCTTTTCTTTTGAAAAAGGTATAGGTAACAAGTAATGAGATACAATCTTTTTCAGTTTCTGAGTTGGTGATGGAAGGGTTCACATTGAAATGATTTAAGCAACCAGTCCGTAGCTTTCTCAGCAAGACAAACCTGAAAATTCAGCGTCTCCCTACTTGCTGTTACCACCCATAACTGTAAATAGCCCTCAGCACACAGTGACACATTTCACTTGAAACCAGTTCCTATGCTATCTGGAAATTCTGTTAAATTAATATACATACTTCAGAAAAAAATACTTCCATTTCTGAGCACCATGTTTTGGTATTGTTCACTTTTTTCCTCCCTTAATATCTTAACAAGTCTATGCAGCCCATAAGTTTCTGTAAAAGACACAAATTTGACTGTCTACACATGGTAACTCCTGTGGTCTTCTCCTATCTTCCACATTTCATGTTTAGCTGTCCTCCCTTTCACTGGCTGATCAGCTGTCAGCACCAAAAGGTTCTTCCATCCTTTTTCAACTTTTTTGAAAGGAACCACCCCAAAAGAGGGGCATGCTAGGAACACCATTCACCAGGATATATACAGCAGTGGCATTTAAAAAGAACTTTTAACTGCCTCCACATCTGTATTCTGACTTACAGGAAGGAGCAGAAAGCTGGAGGTTTGTATTTACAGCTCAGAAACTCTTGGGATGGAGATTGTGAAATTAATTACAAACATAAATAGCATGATTCACAGCATGAACTCTACTAGTAGCAATAAGACAAGTGGTAATGCTTTTAAACAAAGAGGATAAATTCAGACTAGGTATAAGGAAGAAGTATTTTTATGATGAGGGTTCTGAAACGCTGGAACAGGTTGCCCAGAGAGGTAGCAAATGCCCCATCCCTGGAAACATCCAAGGCCAGGTTGGATGGGGCTTTGAGCAACCTGGTCTAGTTGCATGGGGGTTGGACTAGAGGACCTGTAAAGGTCATTTCCAACCTAAACCAATCTATGACTCTATAATTTCATATTCCTTAATATTTCATAATATTACAATCAAATTCAGTTCATGCGACCTGGCACATCATTATACAACTTCCTTGTCATTAGACTTCTTGCAGCTGGAGTTTCCCTATCCATGACTAAAGCCACATTTTATATCTGCCAAAAATCCAACATCTCTCAAATGGCTCGAGCATGTTTACTTTAATTTGTGTATAGTACCTGTTGCTGCTTCCTTCAACACCCAAAGCCTTGACAGGGCAAATTCAAACTCTCCCCCACAAAATAAGTAAGCATTTACTTTAGTATTCCACTGTGAAGGAGTTCTTAAATCTCATTAAACTTAGCTTAAGAAGGAAACACAAGCCTGAAGGAAATTTTTTGATAAATTCCTATTTGAAGTAAAATTGCCCAGAGTAACATTTCCCATGAAAATTATCTACAGAAACTGCTGCCTCTTCCCATGCCAGGAGGGTCAAAACCTTCAACACCAGAAAGCATTTAGTTACTCGGGGGGGGGGGGGGGGGG
>NW_008668782.1:76326-78619 GCF_000695815.1 Acanthisitta chloris
CTCAGAAATATCTGGGAATTGTTTGAATTGGTCAGAGTTTTTAAAAAATATTAGAAAACACAGGAGTAATGGACAAGTTTTTGGTACACATGAGGCATAAGGCCTAACTAAACTGTTAGGACAGGCTCACTGTATACAAACACAAACATTAAAAATGTTAACACACACATCTTTAGCAGTGAGGCATTAGCAGTTCCTTCTCATCTCCCACTACAGTGACAGCAAGTTCTCTGGCGTGGCATGGGCACAGAAGGGCTGGCCCAGAGGAATAAAGTCCCTTAAGAAATACAACCCTCCAGAGACAAAGCCACATGGTATAGAAGCGTAAATTCTCAGGATTCTAAAGGATCATATGCAAAATCAATCCTCAGAGAAAACCCACGCTGATATTTCACGTATTTGCCAAAACAAGACCAAAAACATTCACTTCTGTCACACTAAGAAACTTATCATTAGACCATGCCTCAGCTGAAAACTGCAGCACCAAGGCTTAGACGCATGTCCGTATCTCACACACACACGTGCCAGAGGACTGAAGGAAAATGAAGCACCCTTTGCCTTCATCTCCAGAGCAGACTGGAGGAAGAAGTGGCAAAGGAGAGCAGTTCCATCTCCACCACCATTCGCAACAGAGCAGGAGGTAGGGGACTCCCCTAATAAAGAAGTCACCAAGCTTTATCTTTCCATAGCCATGGTGACTTTGTAGCAACGCCTGAATCGCTCAGATGTACAGTAGCTCTCGTACCTGTGAGAAAAGTTGTATTTTCGTGATGGCTGTATAAAAAACCACATCCAAGCATATAAGCACATACAGAGAGCACAACCTTTCAACACCAGCACTTCAAACAACCTACACTTGTTCCTATAAGTATATGCAAACCAACGTTCATACCACAGAGATTATGAATAAGCTCCCAGAATGGGCTGACAATAAAAAATGGCCAGTAATAAGCAAAACTGCCAAAGAGACCCCTCACAAGCACTTTGGAGGATCTGAGAGTGCAATAGCAAACTAACAGGAAGTGGAAGAAGCAAGCTTGATGAACTACAGTAAAACAAAAGGTACGTCTGTAAGCCTTCAGTAGCAAGGGAAAATGTTTAGGTGGTCTTCAGCCACAAATCCTGCAATATTTTGTTTTCCAGATATACAATCTGTCATGTACTTGTACAGACAAAGAAATTTAAACACATTCTTTAGGCTTTTTTTTTAAAAAAATCAGTGTCGTACACATCTCTGTTAATTTATCTAAAATGGAAAGAAAAAAAAACCCAGAAATTAGTCTTCCTGTGTAGTTTTTAAACAATAAGAAAACCCTATTTATTATATAAACATACAGATGTTTTACGAAACGTATAAGATCCATAACAACTACATCTGCTTAACTTCTAAAGGTCAAGGTCATGTCATTTACACCAAGAAAAAAAGTCTAATTATAGTATCTACAGCTATATGGACAAAGACTGCTTATTAGAAAAGAACAATTATAAACCAAACACAATTACATTGTACAGAAACCATCAGATATTTGATGAGATTTTAATCATGAGCTGGTATCATTCTGCAAGTTAATCATCTGGAGAACAGAAAATCTGTTAGGAATGCAATTAAATGTACTAGTTCCATTAAAATTGAGCTGATACAGTTAATTGTCATCCTAAAATAGCTATTTCCTCACACCTTCACTAAGGAATTTTTTTTCCAGCTACTGAGTAAGAGTCTATTTAAGGAACACTTTTCACTTAAACTCTCTAATAAGATTTGTGAATACTTTTCTTCCATCACGTTACCCCATACAAGTTGCACTGCAGTTTGTTGTTCGACCTTGGATTCCTAATTTGCTCTGGGAACTACAGCAAGGTCTTTTGTTTCAGTTACTGTTACTCCACAGCATCTGCATTGCTGAAGCTTTCCAGAAGAAAATCAACAATGTAGTCTCACAGCACACTACAGCAATTATAAACTGAAATGAAATGACGAGCCGACGGCAAAACCCACGTCAGACAGTCATTTTAAGCATCAGCACTTCTGGCAAACCGATGATTTCCAAACATCAGTTTGAATGAACCCATACATCTTCAAAGTACTTGGAAGGGTTTTGCAGCATTGACAGCAAATTGGGCATACAGGCCGTTCCTGCCCGGTTTTGAGAGAAACAGAACGAAAAGAAGAAGGCATCCTAAGAGCGCATCAACTCGGCGACAGCTGATGGACAGCCGAACCTCACAGACCGCACACTTTACGAGGCATTTTAAATCGCCCCGCACGGAGGGGGTTGAACATCGCCGCTCGCTG
>NW_008668783.1:0-12854 GCF_000695815.1 Acanthisitta chloris
GCTGGCGTTCAGGAGCCTTTCACTGCCACCGACCCCCTTTAATGCCTCTCCAAACTGGGGGTCTGGAAAGTTGTCCCAGAAGCACAGCACCCCCAACAACAACTTGAATGCAGAAGCGTAGAAATGTACGGGGGGAGGAGGGGGGCTAGGGCAAGCTGAACTTTGCCAATGTTTTTTTTCTATAAGTAGCTCACATTTGCTGTGATCTATGGTGTGAGTCGGGAACTGAGACTTATTGCAGCCCGTTCCCTCTATTGGATAATTAATGCTGATTCATAGCAGGTTCTACCTACGAATGTGTGTTTCGTTTTTCTCTGCGGGGTCCATGGTTCTTTGATATGTTGTTATTCCCTGAAAGGTAATTGCACTTGATATTCTCTCGGGGAAGGCTCATTAGCCAAGGGCAGGGTGGCGTTGCCAATCTCAGACTCTTTCAACAATTCAATGCAAACATTTGCCCCAGAGGTTCAGTACAGCACTCCCAGCTCACAAAGCAGTCCTTGGATACAACATTTTCTCTAAGAAGCCTTAGGTCTAAAAAGAAATACTTACATACATAGATATAGATATATATATATATATGTATACACACATTTTCTAACCAAGCAGGAAGCATTTCAATTTAGGGGGTTTTAGATTAACCCCTCACTGTAAGTGGTCAAAGCTACACAAGAAGATTAGGTATGTTGCCTTGTACTCAGAACATCACCCTTCCTTTTATCAGAAGAGAACCAGGACAAAACTGCGGATGCAACAGTAGAAAAGGCACCACATCTCACACTCCTCTGTATGCACTCATTTACACTCTCTTAACATTTACAAAATGCATGTTGAAAACACTCTTCCACTGCCCACCATTACAGACATACATTTGACTTCTTTCTTACACATGCCTGCTGTCATCCCTTTGGGTCCTTTCATCTCTCCTGCTAAATTAATTACCTCACTAATGCAAGACATCGAAACTGAGATATAAGGTAAATTAGGGAACATGCATTAGTTAATACATAGTATTTTATGAAGGCGAATCCTCCATGGTTGTTCTCATTTTTTTTCCCTTTGTTGTTCATAATTTTGAAAATCTTATTCTTCTATTTGAGTCTTGTCAGGTTGAGCAGGATGATTCACTGCAGAGAAGATCCGTTTCTCACAGAGGAAATAGTACCCACAGGACTGATGAAGAGGAAGCAGAGGGATAACATCTAGCCTTAACAAGTTCTCGGACATCACCATGTTTTCCATGTTAGAATAAAAGAACGTGGGAATCTGTATGCTGAATTAGATAGTATATTCTCCTTGGTAATGCTGTTAAAGGGCAGGGACTAGTCTTAATTCCAAATGATAGGCACTGTGTCTAAAGTGTACATCTAACCGTCTTACTGTGTTTACATACTTCCACTCACCATGCTTTTCCCATCACAGTTAGCCAATAAACTCAAAGAGCAAAACTCATCTGTGCTGTATCACCACTGACTTTAATGTCAGTACATTAGAAAGGAAATTGTCTTACACCTTATGGGCCTATGGAGCAAAAGTAGGTCTAAAACACTAGGCACAGGTGTTACCAGTTTTAATCCTCATTTACCAGAAGGGCTGCCAATCATTCTATAGATGTTACCTTTCAGGGGGACCAAAAGTTTATAGAAAAACACCTCAATGCCGGGAATCTCTGTCAACAATATTTTCCATGCTGACAGTCTTCAGTATCTTCAACTCCAAACCTGTGTCCCAAAGTCCCATTGACTGAAGGAATAAGTGAATGATTCTACAAGGTGATTTTTCAGGATGCCAAGTCTGCAGGTGTGAAGCACAAAGCTTTCCAGGTCCTACTGATAGTAAATGTGGACAGTCACCACACTTCCAGTAAGACCTCAGCACAAGAAAACATCAGTTTTTTAATTCATACTTTGGTGATTCACAGCAATGGCTTTTGTTTGACATTTTAAGTATCTCTCATGTCATGGTGGTTTATTCTGCTTATTCAAAAGTGTTTTTTAAGATGAACAGGCTTTCCAGTAATGAAACACAATCAAGTTAATGTACTAATAGATTTAATTTTTAAAGTACATGCTAAATTTAAAACTTGTCTCATGCATTTATAAACCATCACTAATAGTTCTATTGATCAATGATATAAATAGCTCTAGCAGAAAATCTTCTTTGATGTAGATAGACATAAACTGCATTCAAAAATAGCACACAAGTGGTTGTCCTGCACTCTTACCTTTAGGCTATATTATGATCACAATAAGACATATCTAGGCATGTGTCATACCAGATAATACTATTTCTTGGGTGTTCAAGGGCACATAACTTTACCTTGGACTTCACAACAGCTGAGACTTTCCATTTAAAATTGTGGTCCTGGCCTTACGAGAAAAAGAGCTATACTAATATATAATTACTAACCTATATATGAGATTTCTAAAGAATTGCTTCACATTAAATACTCAGATCATTTTATTTCTATTATTTGTGTGCCAAGCTAAAAATAAACATTCAGAATATTTTTCTCTTTTATGGAAGAGATGACAAAACTATTAATTTGAAACAAACCCTTAGATGAATGTGGCTATATTTTCTGGGCTCAGATCTCTTATTCCCAGTTGGGAACCCCACATCAGAGCAGGGAATTTTACTTCATTTTACTTCAAAATATTCACCAAGAATAGCTTAGGCAAACATTTTCCAGCTTAAGAGTCATTCACAATATGTTCATTTGGACTTTTAATTTCATTACTCTTGATGTGCCACTGGTCACCTATCACACTTGCTCTACTTTCCAAAAGGTTGGTTGAAATTGTTTAGACAGGAGATTAAATAAATAATAAAAGTGCCCAAGAAATATTCCTGTCTGTATCTGCATGCTTTTGTTTTGTACAGGTATTCATCCACAGCCTGATTCTGCCTCCTTTCTATTTGCTAAGAGAAGGATTTGATCTCTAAAGAAAATGTATTAATCGAATATTAATCCAAAGAAAAATCCTACTTGCTTTAATATTTACATATATGGCCACAAATATGATCAAAACAAGAGCCGTCTGAAACCCTTAGAGCTGTTTTGTAACTAAGGTTGCAACGTGAACCCAGAAAACATAACCAGTTTTACCACTGTAGCTTAATTTGAGCTTTCAAACATTATGGAAAATCATCGGTTGCCTTTCTTCCCCTTGATCCTGGTTTAACTTCAGAACACTTCCCCTGATAAATGGCTTTTGATATTCAAGTAAGCTCATATTTTGTGATCCTAAAGCAAACTACTTTTTGCTATTGTTACTGGACTTGATTCATTGAAGAATATCTTCAATATATTTATGGTAACTGCTCCTGAAATAAAATTCTAGCAAGATTCTTGTTATTTGAGATAGGTATTGCTTTCATTACATATATGGGGAAAATGATACAAAGATCTTGGCCCTGCTTTCCTCGGGCATCTAACAGTTTAGCAGACTTTCTTTTAGATTAACAAGCTTTCAAAGAATGGGATTTTGGACCCATTGTGCTGCAATTAGTATACTTAGGTGGATTTTTTTTTCCCTGGGAAAGGGTATATTATTGTACCAGTATTCTTAACTTGGGGATTTGTTCTGCTGGATTTACCATAGCCACAAAAATAAGTCGAATGAAGTATTTTCTTTTCCTCTGATAATTGTGTTTTCGGTGAGCACTTAGAAATCAGAGGAATGAATTATTAATTTTTACTCAGATCTGGAAGAAAAAAACCCAGTAAGAAATAGTTCATGGACCTCTTCACTTAAGTGGGAGAAACTCTACTGAAGTTAATGGAGTTGCAGTGATATAAGACTCTAGTAAGGTGACAATTGCACAACTTGTGTTTAATTGAACGCTATTACTTTAAAAACAGAGTTTACTTCACTAAACAATCTGAAAATAAACACAAAACAAAGAGCAAATGAGACAAATTACAAGTAAGCATGCATACAGAAAAGGTAAGTGCAAATTAGATTTGAATATTCATGAGTCACAGATCATTGACAGTTTGAAATAATGCAAAACAGCTTTATAAATGAGGTTAAGGCAAGGGACATCAAAGAAAGGCATTGCTAAATCAATAGCAATTTGATTGTGCATATACTTGTAAATTGTGGTTACACTTCTTGTGACATGGGAGAAAAATATTGCACATGTACTGAAGAAGGGACAAATAAATATTCTTTTTGAATGTGTTACATTTTTGCAATTCAGCATGTACTTGGAGACCTGACATGTATAAAGTGACCAGATATCATTATTAATTTTTTTTCCCCAGGAGAATTATCGTTTCCTTTGAGTATCCTGTCTCCTGTGCTGTGTTGCTTAGTATGACAAAAAAATTCATTTGTCAACAATACCCGAACAGCAATATTGTAAAATAGAATAATTATTCATTTCTCTTGATTTCAGTAGAAGAATCACCTGCTAATGAAAGTTCTGACATAAAACCATAGCCAGTGGAGATTATCTATTTGTTTCAGAGAGTTTAGCTCTCAGAAGGGGGGCATCAGATGAGTTGCAAGTCTTAGAGAAAATTGCTGGACCACAGGCATTTATAACAATGATCACCTGAGGGATGGTCAGCCTGATGATTTAAATCAGAGCTTTTTAATTTTTCTGGCTGTAAGCACTGATAAAGTATTTGATCTCCTGTCTTATTTGTGAGTTCTGAGGATATTTGAAACGGAATGATTTAAAGTGTTAGTGAGAACACAGAACCAAAAGGCAAAGCTCCCAGAAGTAGTCTGCCCATGTAAAATTACTCCAGGATGTTTGTTTTTCCTAAAGGTTTATATTTTGATTACTTAACACTCACTCTAATATACTAACCAATTCCCTTTCTTCGATGTCTTTTACATCCAGTGTGCTGTCCTTACTCACTGGCATGACAGATGAATCTTCACTGGGTCAAGTGAAGCTAAATATATACATTTACAAATACTGACGGCAAAATCAAGCAGAGATATCCATTTGGAAATGGTATAAGGCCCTTTGGTTCTATAAGAAGAAGCACATGACTTCTTGCAGTGCTGCATTTAAAAGCATCCACTCACATGAATGAAGCTGACAATTAACTTGTGTCAAAACATTGTAGAAGGAGAAACCCAGATGTCGAATAACTTAGGAAAGGGATAACCTTATGTCCTCCCCAATCCTCTAGATGAGCTTGTCAGAAGCTGATGTGCCTCTCATGCCAACACAATATCAAAAGATACCTGTATATGCCGTGTTTAAATTCAGAGAGCTTTCTGCAATAGATTCTTTAAATCTGTATATTCCTCAGCACAAATAAACAATAGATATGTGAGAAAGAGTCACTCAGGAACGTAAAAGGCCCCACTTCAGGGACATTCCTTTCAACCTTCGCAATATGTGCAGAGAGAAATTAATCTCCCCCTAAGAAGACAAAAAAGGAAAGTTACCTCTTAGGCATAGCAGAGATCTTGAAATCAACAGCCTTGGACTTCCTTCTGGCTTTTTCACTGTGACTGGTGAAATTTCTCAGAGGTGAATTATATGCATCCCTCCATATCTACAAAAGAAAGCTCACAATACATAGCTTTGTGGTTCTGTGACATGGAATTCATAAAAGAACATGAGATCCTCTGATTTGAGATACCAATGCAAAGCCAATACATTAAATTCACCTGTTTATAATTTGCCTGTTTATAGCCTCATGCACTTTCATTAAAACACATCTTCATTTAAATGAGAAATTACCGTCTCTTTACATCAGAAATTATTGTCAAAATTGTGTGTGCCTATAAGCAAATGAAATAAATACCAAGACTCTTCTAACATTTTCATACTTATATTGTACCCAACACTGTGTGATCTGAATGCTGCTTGGAAAAATGTGGTTGTCCTGGATGGGGTCAGCTTGGAATAGATAATGCATTACTTATGAAAATAGGTCAATGGCATTACAGACCATTCTTCAGTTCAGCAGAATACAAACAGCTTATGTCAGGTGAAAGTTTCAAAGGGCTGCATTGTATTTATATTCTGGTAAATTCCTTTTTCCTGAAGAAAACAGAAAAAAAGTGAGCAAAAATTAATGCAGCCAAAGAGCATGAGAATCTACAGTACGCAGAAACCTGATTAATTTAATCGGGACTTCTACTTCATTCCTAGATTTCTTTTTCTTCTCTGCTATTTGTGGAGTTTTCTATAACTTTCCAACAAACTGCCTTTACTGGGAAGGTTTAAGCTCTTCTTTAATTCTGCTGATACTGATTTCTGGCCTATGACTTGGGAAATAAACTTTTACAGACCTGGTATATGTGACCCAAAGCAGGCAATGCAGAGCAGCTCATATTAGACTACCTGAACCCCACATCTCTGTTATGAATTACCAAATCAAATAAAGGGAGTCTTGCCTCTCTGTAAGTGATGTAGATTTATACCAAGTGCACCTCTTTCCAGGTTCAAGAGTGTAAGCACTCTTTTTGAGAGCTTGCAGGTTTTTTTCTGTATGATTACCTTTGCCTGTCTATGTCACCTCCTTTCCTCCCCTTGTGCAGACAAAACAAGACAGCAGGTAGCTCTCAGTAGGACCAAATTTGCTGTAGCTTGTTTTGAGTTTCCCATGCAGTATTTTGCCTTCAGCTGCATTTTGGGGAAAAATATATATCTATTGTATTTCTAGTCTTTTCCTCCTTCCATTTGTAGTGTACATCAGGTTTCTTTGGGGCAAAGCTTTAACGAGCTTCACTACTCTCCCATGGTAGGGTCCTCAAAGTCTTTCCTGAGCAGAACACACTTCATCCACATTTGAATTATTCAAGTGGGAGAGAACAAAGCTATAGTAGTGGGCCTCATGTCCACATATCTGTGATTCCTGCCTGCTTGGGTAGACGTTTCTTCTAAAAACTCTCAAAATTGTATTTGTATGTGGTTGCCTGGGGGAGATATGTGAATGAGCTGGGAATAAGATGAGAAGACAGCATAACTGCTTCTTAGCCCCCATTCTAAATAATCTGTGTTGGGATTGTCTGAGGGGTTTTGATCAGAATCCAGGTAGGAAAAAGGAGAAGACTGAAGTTCAAAACTAGCTCTCCTTGTCAACTCATGCATGCAATAGAGAGTGGAATGGAAATGAATACAGCAGTCTTAACAATCTTGTACCTCATGAAAGGAAAGACTGCTAAGTTAAGCAGAGGGATGGCTGCAAACAAGAGACTTCAAACACTGTGATCAGCCAGCAAGTGAACAACCAGCACCTAAATGCTACATTGTAAAGTCTTGGCTCATATGTCAATTGAAGACAAGGAAAATTATGTAAGTTATACAATGTGAACCTCTGTGGATAATTCATCATCAGCATTGACTTTGAAATCATAGAGGCACAGTTCATCCCTGAGGCACGAAGGGCCCAAAGACGAGGTTTTTGCATGTAAATAAGTCCATATTTACATTTTGCACAGCAAAGACATTGTGGTTACACCATCATTATAATAAAAGAAATAGATAAAAAGTAATAGAAATATATAGAATGTTCCTAGAACATTGCTTGCATTTCTAATCAGCTATAATACAAGACAGTTTCCCGTAAATATATAATACACCCATAAGTTCTACTTTATTGATATGAGAAAACATCTCTCCTGTTGGGGTATAGGTATTCTGTAAGTTTTCCCTACTAAATTAAATCCAAATCGCTAATATTTCTGAAATAAAAAATAATTACACAATACATTTTCTCTCTAGAGTAAGTCTGGCAATTGCCAAACCCTACTTGTCAATGCAATATTAGATCATGTGTGACCCAGACCTCACACATCTCAACAAGTAAATTTGCCTCCTTCTCTTATTTCAAATTACAGGAGAAAGAGACATAATCCTCACTGATCAATTGGAAACAAAAATGCTCTACCTTTAGTTATTTCAATGCCATCTGTTAAAGTAAACCAAATGCCAAACTTACTGCATAGACAGGGCACTAAAATGGCTTTTTAATTTAGCTTGCATATTTCAAGGAAAGCAATGCATTTCTATATACTCTGACTTCTTTACATGAATTATTATGTACTGCAAGTGACATCTACTGGAGAAAGCAGAGCTAAATGCCTACTCTACAAACTTTTTTTGCTATTAAAAGGGCCTCCCCTCAAGGAAATACAGCTGTTATTTAATAGAAACCTTGCATCTGTGCCCATCGAAATGCAGTTGCATAAGTGCTCTCAGGGTAGTTAAAGCAAGATTGTAAGACTGTCCTTCTCATAACACAGAAGGTGCAGACAGCCTTTTTTTCTTTTTCTGTTATTTTTTTTCTTTATAGAGAAGCTGTTAATACCAGAAATTTGCTAAGTTTACATTTGAAAGCAACTACTGTTTGACAACGGTGTGCAGTAATTCCTGGTCCTATAAAATTACTCAGGATGCATTATAAAAATATTCACCAAAAGAAATGTGGGTACAGGTTCAAGTTTGGAGCCTGCATGTTAACAGATATTGTACTTAAACAGAAATTTACTTGAAAACATAATGCAGAACCATACTGCTGTCAATAGTATTGACAATATTACCTTGAAAGTCTGAAAGCCTGTGCATTACATTACTTACTGGTTGAAACTAACAAATTCATAAATACCTGCACTATGTTAAAATGCTTGCAATCTGTACCTATCAAATGTTGTATGAGTTTGGTGCCTAAAAGCAGCATCTTTAAAAAAACCCCTCCTCTTTCAGTGAAATATGATAAAATTCCCAGGAACACTGGGAGCAATGTGGAAAGCCTTGAACTCAGAGGCTTGGTGCCACTCAGAGCTCCCATGAGTGTCGTTACTTCTTAATATGGACTCTTGAATTCCTGCTTAAAAGCTTGTTCAAGTCCTTGGATAGATGACGCACCAAGAAATTCATACTATTCTTGATTCCAACTCAGTGAAGCCTAAACAACAATTCCGATTACTTTTAAAACTACTGTGGGAAATAATTTCTAAAATCACTGACAATTTGGGAGAAATTTCCCTAGTTTAGACCAAACCCTAGGGTTTAAATGAGTATTCCCCACCAAGTGTGGAAATGAATTTCAGAGCCAGAGAAATCAGTTCAGAAAGTAATTCAATAGCTAGCAGCCATTTAAAATTTTGTGTATCTAATACTGGTCTTAATTTATTTGCAAATTCCTCCATCAAATATATTTCCCAAGGAAAATTTGATTTTGAAGGTTAGACTTTAATACAGTGAAAAGGGATATCCTTTTACGCAGCAGTCAAAAGAAGATACATATGTCTGTTTGGAACAAGTGCGGGAGGAGAGATATCAATAATTGTTAAAATGAGATTAAATGGATAATCTGTATGTAATATGGCTGGGCCTGATTGTCCCCCTAACAGTAAAAACCCTACAGAAGAGGCTAAAGGGATGATATTTCCCAAAGGATTTCCATGTAGAAAAGTCTCCTGAATTTTTCTGGTGCAGGTGAGTCTTACCTTTTCCCTGCTCTGTGGCAGAATAGGCTATGGAAATGTCTCAGACCTGCTGGATTTCAGACTTCAAAACCATCTGTGTGAAGATAAATTCTATGTGTTCACCTGTGCTCCAGGTTCTTGGCACCTCACTCCATCCTTTGGCAACACTGTTACATTCATATTAGTTTCTCAAGCTTCCCTAGCCCATGGTTGTCTTAGATTCATGTTTTCCACAATAGAGATAGATGAATCAGAGGAAGCTATGTCTCACATTTACTCCCTTCCAATAGCCTCCTCTCTACTCTTTCTCTTCAGGAGCCCTCAGATTTCCAGAGACCTCATATGGAATCCCGAGAAAGAAAGATGATGCAAAAAGTGATTTATAGGAAATAAATTAATGATCTAACTATGTAGAACCTTTCACATTTATTCTTGGAAGTAAAATCAGACTTTTAGATTTTTGGGTACAGAACTGGGTGATTATGATAACACCCAAAATAACACTAATTTTTAAGCATGAGTACTGCCTGTTAGAATTGATGTTCTCTGGACAGGCAGCATGCAAAATAGTCATGCGGTGAGTTTAGCCAACTAAACTGGACCTCAAGCCTGTGCCATGCAATTCATAGTTTATGATATCCTGTCTAGTCTAACTTCACATTAGTGGAAATTGCCAGAAATTAATTCCTGCATGATTTGAGATCTGTCCTTCACAGCAGAAGCTGAGCTCTTCAAATACGTTTCCATTTCTGACCTAAAATAAGCTTTTCAAACATTAAAATTAAATTTCGCTATCATTTTCTAAGCAGTGCTTGCCAAATGCCTTACAAATGTATAAAATATACAAACATTTTTAGAATTTTAAAGGGGTACGTATTTAAAAAAACATCCCTACACAATAATCTAACTTTTTGCTGTAATAAGGCTTCAATCATTTCTGTTCAGCAATTTAATTTTTCTTATTTTCTCTAAGAATTGCTAAATATCACAGTTGCAGAAGTGGGAATGTAAATTGCACATTGGAGAATTAATTCTAATCAGACCCTGCATTTACATTTTGGTGCATTTATATTGATGTAAGGGAAGTGTAAAGTGGTTAAAAAAGAAAGGATTAGTAAGTAATAAGAGAGGAAACAGCCCTACAGATCCCATTTTGGCATCAAACACCTATGCAGAATACTTACAGTGTACACACTAGCCATCAGAAAGGACCATGTGTCCAGAAAAGCAGCTATTTGATCTCTCATGGGATCATGAAAACACCTCCATGATGGTGACAATGAGAAATAATTTTTATGGGTGAGAAGAAAAAGAGCCTCTAGGCTTGCTCATATATATTGTTTGACCACAGAAAAGGACCCAAAATGTTGTGACTACACTTTATATTAAGGGACTATATGGCACTTGATTATGTGTGCCTTGACTTGTGGTGTGAGGAGCATGAGTATTATTTCCTATGTGGGAGCAAGATTGTATCTTTCATAAGCTGCCAACCTGATTTCACAGAATCTTGAAAAACATATCCTCTGGGGAGGAGTATCCACAACCAAGTTGATGTTCTGGATTGCTCTTTGTTTTCTGACCTTTAGATTAGAAGAGTTCTGTTAGCAGGTATTTGTAAGAGTATATATGTCTATCCAGCTGTCTAGAGTCTCTGCTTCTCAGGTAGCTGCTGTGCATCGTTTACTCTACCTGAGGGGTACAATATCTTTGCTGTCTCACTTCACTTTCCATTCAAAGGGTTTAAGATAAAAAATGTATATACAAAAAAGCCCCTAAAAGGCAATAAATTTGAATTGGTGTATTAAAAGATTCCTGTCTAAGCGGAGCTGTTTGGAAATCTCCTGAATATCCATTTTGAAAATCCAACACCAAGAGAAAGTCTTTGGTGAAATGCAGCATCTGGAGAAGCTGCATTGCCATATAACAACTAAATACGCAGTTTACTTCAGATTCATCTTCTTGTGTTGGTGAGATCTATGTGATGAAGATTCCAACCTAGTTTCAAGTCTTCCAGCTTCAACCTTGCAAGATGTGGCATTCAAGTAAGTATTAAAAGTTCATCTGCTTACACAGAATCTTTTCAGAAAAACTCTTGAAGCTCTTTAATCTGCACCTTTGGACTGAAAATTTCCAAGCACATGCTTCCTTTTGGATCTTCCGACATTTTCAGTTCTAGTTCCAGCCAAAAGTACTGTAAACACAGCCTTTCTCATGACATTCAGCACTCTTATACTCCTAACATAGGAGAGATCATATTCTTGGATGAAATAGAGATGTTACCTTATTTTAAATGTATCTCTGTCTCTTTTAGGTGCTTACAAAATACTCTGATGAGCAGTCTAAGACAAAAGAGGATCCTGACAGAATCAACACAGGAGTGATAAAATGAGTGAACAGGTCCTCTGGATACTCTTTCTGGGAAACCCTTCAAACTCTGCCTCAGAGAAGTGTCAATATCTTATAATGAACAATATTAAAGGAGTCTACAGGAAACAGAAGACTGATATACTCTGGGACTGTACAACTTTCTGTTATCATAGGAAAACTAAAATATAAAGATAAAAAGTATGCAAGCAACATATCTATATGCTTTAATTTGTATAAATATACACATTTTAAATAAAGAAAAAGCTTTAAGATACATCAAATCTTAAGCAGGTTCTCAGAAAAACCTGACCAAATATTCTTTGAGATATGTGTGTCTGATAGACTGTGAAATCAGCTGTCCTGAATCTTTTCTCTAACATTGCATATTATTGCTGTATATTATCAATGAAGCAGGATGGAACTTGTTTATATAGAAGGACCTGAGGTTCCAGTATATAAGCAAGGTTGTTTACACATTACTTCACACTTTTTGGGAGATGGTGCCAAATTCTAGAGACTCAGAAATTCCAGATATAATTTAAAAGTAAATAAAACACACATTTTATCCATAATGAAAAATTTACATTATTTTCAGACTTCTAACATGACAAACCCAGACACTTGTCAAAGATTCCTGATGCTACAAAGAGGGCTGTTGCTGGAAGCCTGTTACGATCTACTTAGTGAGAGGTGCCTCTGTCCAAATTAAGGTGTAAACAAGGCCATATATCAAAATCAATAGTATAATAATATGGGTTTTGTTTAATTATAATTATAAATGTAAGGCTGAGAGATAGAAAGAAATAGGAAAGAACAGGAGGAAAGCAAGTGAGAGAGAAAGAACTGGGGGGGGGAAGAGAGCGAGAGGGAGAGATAGTCACCACCTATGGATCCAGCAGCAACCTGTTGGTCCTTCTTCACCCTGGCTTTGTGATGATGGAGGTCCAACAGTGGGATCAAGTGCATCCTCAACAAGTTCTATGATGACATCAAGCTGTGTGGTGCAGTCAACATGCTGGAGGGCATCCAGACAGACCTTGACAGGCTTGAGAGGTGGGCCAATGCAAACCTCAT
>NW_008668783.1:12870-20671 GCF_000695815.1 Acanthisitta chloris
GAAGTGCAAGACGTCTGAGTCATGGTAATCCCAGGCACAGCTACAGGTAGAGTGGTTGGGTAGAGAAGTAATTGAGAGCATCACTGAGGGTAAAGACTTGGGCATGATGGTTGATGAGAAACTCAACATAAACTGGCAGTGTGTGCACACAGACCACAAAGCTAACTAGATCCTGGGCTGCATCAAAAGGAGTGAGAGTGGTTGGGTAGAGAAGTAATTGAGAGCATCACTGAGGGTAAAGACTTGGGCATGATGGTTGATGAGAAACTCAACATAAACTGGCAGTGTGTGCACACAGACCACAAAGCTAACTAGATCCTGGGCTGCATCAAAAGGAGTGTGGCCAGCAGGTCAAAAGAGGTGATTCTTCCCCTCTGCTCTTGTGAGACCCCACCTGGAATATTGCATGCAGTTCTGATGTCCTTAACACAAGAAGGACATTCAACTGTTTGAGCAAGTCCAGAGGAGGGCCACAAAGAGGACTAGAGCATCTCCCCTATGAAGACAGGCTGAGAAAGTTGAGGCTGTTCAGCCTGGAGAAGAGAAGGTTGCATGGAGATATCATAGCAGCCTTCCAGTGTCTGATGGGGGCCTACAGGGAAGTCAGAGATGGACAAGGGGCAGTGGGCATAAATTGAAAGAGGGGAAGATTAGGTTAGATATTAGGAAAAAGCTTTTTACTGTGAGGGTGGCGAGACACTGGCACAGGTTGCCCAGGGAGATAGTAGATGCCCCAGCCCTTGCAGTGTTCAAAGCCAGGTTGGCTAAAGCCTTGAACAACCTGCTCTGGTAGGAGGTGTCCCTGCTCAGGGCAGGGGGTTGGGGCTGGATGAGCTCTAAGGTCCATTCCCCCAACTCTTAAAATTCTATGATTCTTCTGGTGGTGAGGGTCCCAGCTTGTTCATTTGGGGGTACCACCTTTACACAGTCCAAATTCCAGGTATCAATGGAGGCATATTCCTCATTTATACATAAATAGAGGATAGGTGTACATCCATTTGCATACTTCCTCAGGGTGGGGGTTTGGTGGTTGCTGATACCGCCTGTCTGATAACTTGAGGAGACCTTTGTTTGACTGGTGATATGTGTATACAGTTTGTCACAGCAGAAATTTTTGTCCCGGTACATTAATCAGGATCTTCTAACCAGATCTTGCCTCTGCCAGGCCAGGAATTAGAGCAAACTCATCTCTTTTGTGCACATCTCAAGCTGCTGTCGTGGTGACTTAGGGCATCTTGGTGACATCGCATCTTAGGGCGCCAGCCCTTTTGTGACCTTAACAGTGTTTGAGACAGGCAAGGTATTCCTTAATTCCATACAAAGCCCCACACCAGAGAGAAAAAGTTGAATAAAATAAGAAGAGATTTCATAAACTCAAAGTATGATCAAATGCTAACGCCATGTACTCTGAAAAGTTTATATTTGTTGCTATCCTAGAAATTCTGTCAGTAGCATTATGATAATATTTTTATCAGTAACCACCATATTTGGCATTAGTTGAGTGCCCCCATTGCAGTATTTTGGTCTTGACTTCTGGAATAGCTTTCATAGCTGCCAGTGTATATACCCGAAGCTGTGAATATGGCTAGCCCTCTCCTTCTGGGAAGAAATAAATACAAGCTGAGAGCCAGGAGCTCTGGGCCTGTCGCTGATCTGTTTTGTGGACCAAAAATGGCCATGCTCCTTTCCTGTCTTGGTTCTCTTATCTATGGAAAGGAAATTAAAATATTTTTCTCATAAAATGCCATAAAAATAATTAATGAGTCACTATGGAAAAGCTCATGTAGACATGAATTATTTGTGCATTTTATGTAGGGTTTTCATGACAGTATTGTAAATTAGGCTGAGACCCACACATGGAGTGGAAAAGATAAAAGGAAATATAGAACAGGATCCTCATTCCAGACAATACACAAAGTGGGGCTATAGTTTTGTAAAAAAAAAAGTCTATGCACATGCAATTAAAATGTGTGGCATAATGCATGCAAATGAGGCAATGTGATGTAGCATTAGCAAGTTTCCTTCTCAAATTTCCTGTCTTGCAAGGCACTTTCAAGTATTAGACTCTGCATGTCATTTTTTGTTTCAATTTACCAAGAACTAGACAACTATATCAGGTCAAGAAAACTCAGAGATAGAAATCAAATAAGGACATACCTATCCATTCCTATAATAAACCAGCCCAAGTTTGGTTTGGTCAGATCTGTTATGGTCAGATCCTCAAGTGCTGTGAAAGGGTAAATCTCTGCTGAAGTCAATGGAGCTGTATTCAAGCTAACCTGGCTCAGGATGCAGCCCCTAATCCTTTAACAAGATTTTAATGTTAGCCATGTGATTTCTGTCTTAAAATCCCTGCAAGAAAAGCTTAGATTGAGCAGGAGTATACTGGGGAAGAAACCTGAAGAATTTTTCTTTTTTTCTTTCTTTTTTTTCTTTTTTTAAATAAATTTATATCATAGACTGTCATCCTGTTCTCAGAAATTAAATGTTCATTTGGAAATAAAAAAAAAGTAGTGTTTCAGAAACCCCCTTGAAGCTGTGGAATGAAAGCTAACTGGTTCCGTGCTGCATTCTTGCATCTTAAGAAGCTCTGGAACATTTAATATATGCAGAATGATTCATTAACTGAAACACCTATTAACAAAACCATCAAGGTTCTGAAACTGTCAGTCTTGGACTGGGGGTTTCAGATGCTTGCCTGTTGTGCTTGGTCATTGGATGTATCTGAACATGACTACAGACTACAGAAATGCCAAACCTGATAAATCCAACAGTACCTGCCAGGGCTTCTGTTTTTCCAGGTTCAAGCCTTACCAGTTTGAACCTGAAAAATTATTAACAAAGTAAAAGCATACCCATCTTCTTACCAGCCTTGAAAATATGAAAAAGTATCTGAAATTTAGAAAATTTAGAAGAAGCACAGCAAAATGCAAACTACTTTGTGTCTGGAACAAATGGAAAAGAACATCTAGGTGTAATATGCAATGCCCTACATAGAAACCTTGTCTTCTATAAATGCCTTTGAGCTTTTATCCTATCTCCTTTGAAGCACAAGTAGACATGATGCATTAACTACCTTTAGGGTAAATTTTCCCTTCATGTCATTGTCTTTGTGACTTCCATTTTGGTTTTGATTTTTAAATACACAGTTCTATCCCCTTTCAAGTTATTGTTCCTTAACATGCCATTTCCAACCTCAGTTAATCTGCACTCCCTCCTTTTGGACTGCTGCCATTTAAATGTTTACAGACTGTTATCATAGCTTCTTTTACTTAAGCTCTACTCATGAAGTATCCTTAGCCTCTCACAAAATACATCACACCTTGTAATACTTGTTTCTGTCATCATTTCCTGGAGTGTCTCTAAGACACTTGCTGTGCATACGGATTGTAATAACAAAACTTTATTTACAAAGAGGTAATATAATGAAATAATTTTTTAAATGATATTCTGAATAAATTGATTTCTCCAAATAGCACAGAATTTGGCTAATGATAAGAAGTAGAACTCCACCATCAGCAATAAGCAAATCAAAATCTGAATTCATATCTCTCTGGTTTAGTCAATAGATCTGCTACTTGCGCAATGTCATTAAATTGAAACCTCATGTCCAATATGTTCTTATCTCGCACCCCAAATCTTTTCCACATTGCTGTTCTTCCTGTAGAATGTTCTTTTGATTTTATGCCAGATAGTATTTTCCTCTATGTGTATTATTTTTCATTTGCCCACTTCAAATTGTATTCATTTAAATGCTTTCTAAGCTCCTCTGATGTTTGTTATTTCCAGTCCTTCCTATTTTGGTATAATCTCTAAATATACTCATTGTACAATTTCCTTTCTCTTTAAGATCAATAGGGTAAAACCATTACTTTAACGGCCTGATTTTCAAAGATGCTGAGCACCTGCCTCTCCTGCAGACTCCATTTGTATCTGTGTGTAGAACTGAGCAAGTAAAATTACTTTTTTTGGTTTGATGCTAGAAAAAAATTCAAGAAATATAACTTCTGAATCAACATAAAGCTAAATTATTATTTCTTTTCTTTCTGAAATGCAAACTGAAAAACATTAATTTCAAATTAACCAAAAGGTTCCTTTTAATCTGAGGAAAAACATTTTGTTTTGCTTTTCTTTAAAGAAAAGTTATTTCCCTCAAAAATAGATGCATTTTGAAGTGAAGTAGATTTTTAAATAAAAATCAACCATCTTATTCTTTGTAAAGGGTTAAATGGAATAACCTTTTTCATTTTGGCACTTAAGCATCCATCATGAACTTGACATGAATTCTTAAATTTTTTTTTTTTTTTAATTCAATCTGCATAAAACTAGGGATTATACAATGTGATTTGAGAAAACTAGGTGTTAAACCAGTCAATTCCAGAATTGACAGCTAAAAAATTAGCTGTAGGAGCCTCCACTTCCAGCTGTTCTTCCAGGAGGTAGGTCACATGTGCATGGCTCAGCTAGAAGTTTCTCTCCTCCCAGTCTGGGTCCCCACATCCTGCTTTGGACAGGTTTGTGTTCCCAGTCCTTGCCAGACACTCACCTGAAATTTCTTTTTTGTTTTATTTGTTTTGTTTGGGTTTTGTTTTGTTTGTTTTGTTTGGGTGGCTTGTTTGTTTGGTGGGTTTTGGGTTTTTTCCCTGTGAAAAGCTCTATTTGCTGTGTAAAATCTGGACTACACTCCACTGATACTACTGTTGGTATACAGAATTTTCCCACTGCACTGATCCCAGGGACACTGTGCCTCAGGGTGGGCAGAATGTGCTGCACCCATTACCCATGGGTGCACCCATTACATCATCTGTCTCATAGCTGATGTAGGAGGAAGGGTCTTGGATCTGTCATGTTTGGATTTGATATCCAGCAGCATGAGAATACCATGGCAATTTTGAACTGGAAGAAAAGGATTCAGATTTTTATCTGAATGCAGCTCATTGACACAAAAAAAAAGGTTGAAAAGAGTCATTTTCTCCTGCTTTTATTAATGTAGGTGTTCCTGTTAATTGCCATAAGATAATTGATTAAGGATGGACCTAAATTTTGATGCATAGAACATACTACTTTCTATCTGATTCAGAACTCCTGTAGCAGGTAAGTATTAAAACCAGCTGTTAGTTTAGCAGAGAAAGAGAAAAATCAAGGCTCACTGGCAAAAAAATCTAACTTCTCTTTAACATACAGGTGAAAGCTGTATCACATTTGATAGGTCATTTGTGTAAAGATATTTTGGACAATTGTTACATGGAAGAATATTCAGCTTAAGCACTATCCCCACTCTCCTACCTACAATTAAAACATTATGCCCTTAACTTCCATGACAAGATGGGCTTTCAAAGACCTCTCATGGGAATCAAAACAGTAATTACCTGTTCATCAGGCTTGAGAAGTATGCGATCTGATTTTTATATAGAGCTCATTAAAATAGATTTGGAAGATAAATGCAAATATATGAAGAGGTGGGAAGAATCCCTAGGTAGAGAGATTTCATTCAAACAGTGGTCTGTAATTTGGCATAAAACAACTATTTCTTCCATCACTATTATTAAAAGATAGTCAGAATAAAATGTTAGTAAAAGTTGTCTCTTACCTCTTCATGCACTACAAAAATATGTGTGGTGTTTTCTGAGTCTGAAGATAGGATAAAGAGAGGAATAAGAGGTTTGTTCCTGTGTTTGGTAAGAATGGCCTTATAACCCAACTGATGATCCTGTGTCAGCACTGAATTCTGAAGTTACAGAACTATTGGAGTTAAGATGCCTCATCAAACCTGTGTTATGCTTGGGAAAAATTCAGTAAAAGAATATATATAAAAGTAAATATTTTGAGTCCATTTCATTGACTAAATCATCTGGTCTGCTAGGCTGTGGTGCATGACTATCAGAGGACAGTAACACAGTCCTCTAATAGTCCTCTCAAGTGTGAGATACCAGGGTTGATCTACATTCATACAGCCACCTTGGCCCCTTGTTTAGCAGATATATTATTGCCTATTCCCTGTTGCTGGTGCAGGATTATACTTGGTCGTATATTTTCTAGTGTTCTGTTCAGAGTGGTTTTAAATTTCTTGTGCACTGAGTCTGCCTTTTTCTCTACCTTTAAAAAAATATTTTTACTTCTACTAATGCATCTTGCTGTTGAGAAGTTAGTAGCTTGTAAATAATAATAATATGCCTTAAATATGGGCAAAATTTTATTTTTGAAATCAATAAATAGGTTTCAAAACACAGCAGCTCAGTATTTGGCCGTTAGGTCTGTCTCAAATAATCCGAAATGATTATCTTTAGTCCTTATATGAGATAATTCATCTAGATGAACTATTCCTACTGAAGTCAATGGCAAAATTCCATTTGTTTTAACAGAAAGTTTTGCAGATTTTAGTGCCGTAAGACATGACAATCAACAAAAGTGCCACCCAACTTTTGCACTATGCCCAAAATATCTTCTGTTTAAGATATTGTGCATTTGGGAGATACCCAGTTTTGTTTTGAAAATTGCAATTAATAAGATAGTTCCACAGCTTAATTAACATAGCTGTTAATATGTATTTCTAATAGAAGTTTATATAGCATCAGTTTCAATCTGCTCATGCCATGCCTTTCTGTGTTGGGGTAAAATCCCTTCTATTATAAAGAATATCTTCTCCATGTAGTTCCTTATAGACTGTAATCTAGTAATCTGTTATATTTTATCTTCACTAAGCAAACAGATTGGTTTTTCTTTCTGATTTCAGTAGATGCATGTATATTTAACAATCAAATCTGTAGTACTATCACTTAAAAAGACAAAGACTGTTTTACACACAACCACATTCCTTTACATTATGCAATCACTTTCAATTCTTCACATTATTACCATTACTTAATTCAGGATTCATGTCAGTGGTGCAGGTCAGAGCCATGTAGACTTTTTAAGATGTTGGTACAATATTAACTTCTTCAAGATTTGTTAAAATATGACAAAATTGTTTTGTGGAGTTTCTTAGACAACATTTTTTGTACAAACCTATCCAACCCTACAGATCTAAAAATGTTTAATGGCTTCTTTTTAATGTCCTTCATATTGTTACAAATGCATATTACTTTTCTTCTCTATAAATTACACCAGTATCACCTTTCCAGGACATAAATATTTGTAGCAAGTGTCTTCTTCTTCTTCAGACTGATACTTTTACATTTGTTGCATAGTAGACATCTGTCATCACTAGGTACTATTTTTCTGATATACTATGAAACCAACAGTAATAGTTTTATGAACACCATGGGACACAGAGCTTTTAGATATTTCAGTTATTTGCATTCTACTGTTGTTGATTGTTTTTCACTATAATCATTTTCCCCTCACTTATTTATTTCAAAATCTTTTGACTCTTGATTGAGACAGTTTTCAGTTTTGCAACCAAGTTTGTGTTTCTGCTTTTTTCTTTGGCAAAATTAATTTTCTCCTTCCTTCCTTCCTTCCTTCTTCCTTCCTTCCTTCCTTCCTTCCTTCCTTCCTTCCTTCCTTCCTTCCTTCCTTCCTTCCTTCCTTCCTTCCTCAGTCGAGTCGCTCCTTCCTTCCTTCCTTCCTTCCTTCCTTCCTCAGTCGCAATTACTGTTTGCATCTGTTTTTTAAACACTATTCCTCTCAAAGCTGATTTTGACTGTATATATGTGTGTGTCTTCTGCACCAGGGGTCAGCCACCCTCAGCGTGAGTGATAAATGGGTAGGTTTTGAATGTCACATAGCAGGGTTGGTCCAGTGCCATGAACAATGAGCCATGAGATCTGGAGAAAGTTAGTGTTTCCCAGTTCTTAGTTCC